>NC_090727.1:114343954-114353954 GCF_036898095.1 Palaemon carinicauda | reverse complement strand
TCATGAATTTAAGGACCCGCCCTTCCTCCCCATAGAGAACCAGTGGACCGAGGAGAAAATTGAGTTCTTGTTGACAAGAAGTACTTGAGTACCTACTCACAGATGGCGCTGTTGTGTACACCCCCACCTGGATAGCGATCGCTGGCGTATCCCGACCGTAGATTTCTGTCGGGCAACGGAGTTGACAGCTACATGATCATCGGGTAAGTATATTCAAAAATTTATTTTACTAATGAAAATAACATATTTCCTTTCCTCACTGAGCTATTTTTCCCTGTTGGAGACTTGGGCTTATAGCATCCTGCTTTTCCAACTAGGGTTGTAGCCTAGCAAGCAATAATGATAATGATCATTGGACTCCTACCTCTCCTCCTTCATCTTGCAACACTTCCGTACAGCAAATTGAAAAGATGACAACATTTGAAGCCTTCATTGTGCATGGGCATGCATTGTAAGACCAATGAGTGAGGGCTGGGGGTATCTTCTGCCCGTGAGACATGGGGCTGTGGTCTAGCAGAGGAAGAGTATGACTACTATCATGCTGTATTATTTTCAGGAATCTTTTCCCCACTGTTGCGGCCTTCCCTTGCCGCCTTCAGTCCCAGGTTACGCAATTATATTCTGATTGGGGAATGGTTCATCCGAGTAACACGTTGCCAAATGTAACTGACTGAAATCCACTAGACAAGCCTTCACAACCAGCATTTTCAGTCCAAAAACTGGTAGTTTTCAGATGTCATGAAACTGCATGGAATTTTAGTGTCATAATTGCTCTGTACTGTTCATTCTCGTATTCCTCTATAAATCTTTTTTTATATTATATTGAAGTCATACATATTCTTGAATTTGGTTCATAATTGTAAATTTCTAATTAAGTATTGGGTAACAAGTCCTTAAATATTCAAAAACTGCTTAATATAGAGAACTATTTTAGAAATACACCAGATTTCCTGCTGCCCACAGCAGCGGCTCAAAACCTGCAAACCAACTTCTGAATACGCCAGAACTAGCGGAATTCCCGCCAGTTTGGCAACATTGGTTGTACCCTCTTTACGGGCTGGGTATGAAGGTACAGTACTCAGAATTCGTGTGCCCTACCCCTACCAGTGTTGGAGACAGACAATTTTGAATCAGTATTTCTGACTGACGCCTGTGGACACTATCGAAGTACAACGGTTGCAGAGAGGATGCCAGGATGCATTTTTTTCGGGGTGGGCACCTTAGTCATTGAGCAGTACAGTACATAGGTATCTCTCAAGGGCCCTGGCCATCCCTATGGCTGCGTGGGGCACATTATTCACAAATAAGTTACCTCAGAAGTGTGTCTGTCACTTCGAAACTCTTTGGTCCGGCATTTGCAAGGAAAGCCTTCTTGCCTTTCTTAGACCCTGGCAGGACTGCCCACAACTTTACAAAAGGAATTGGCACATGCAACTCTCAAAAGAATGATAAAGGACAACAAACCTGTTTCTTCTAGGTAGTGGGATGGCAGAAGGGAAGAAGAGGGTTCGTCAGAGAGTAGGGGATTGCTTGTCATGCCTGTGGCAAACCATCAGAAGCATAGGTCTAAACTTTTGGTACTGTGAGTCCTTCAGGATAGGCTCTTCTTTCTTCAAACCTTTGCGCCCGCCTTTCACTATTTGCCTATAGAGTACTCATCCATTCTATCAACATCCCCAAAAACCCTGGCCTTTCAGACAGAAGTAGAAGGGATGTTGGAGTAGATCACGTTCACAGAATTCCATGAGAGGAAAACTTCTTGTTTTGTGTGGATCTGAAATATTCATGCATCAGTCCATTATTAGTACCTCTTTTCTCCCACTACAGTTTGATGTATAGTTCAAGTCTCTGCGCTCTGAACTGAATGCCACTCTTCAGATGTTCATTCAGATGTTTCCCTCAGTAGTAACTTGGGGCCACTGCAAGGGATATATACAACTGTGGATGTATCTCTAAAGAGGGTGATAATAGCCTCCTTCGAGTGGCAGTAGCGATAGTATCGAGTTCAACTTTTCCACTTTTGTCATAAGCTGGGGATTGTATAACCGAGGAAAAGTTTAATCACATACCCAAGCTGAGGTTGAAACACTCGGGCATGCTGGTAACAGCGAGATTCAAGCAGTTAGACAATACAGTAATATCAACAAGCCTAAGGAGGTAATACATTTGTTCTGTCATACGGAACTCCCACAGTGTGGGCAGAATTTTCTCAGTCACCTCTCCTGACTGGAGAAGCTCGCACCTAAAATTAGCTTCTTCGCCAAAGATCTCTTCAAGTACAGTACTGTTTGAAGAATCACTGGTTAGTTTTCTGGGATTGCCATCCTTCTTTGTGCTGGCAGGACAGAAGGCTTGGGTCAATCTTACCTGTTGGTTAACAAGAAACGCTCATAAGAGAGTCCTGACATGCAACTGTACTCACACATTGAAATAGGGAAGAGGCGCATGCTTGAACAACACGGTCATCTTGGGACTAGCAACCTTTATAGTATTACAAGCCTTCCAAGAACTTTGAGGACACCTCCCGTGGGATTTTGCAACATCACCACTATATTGGCTTACGTCTAGCTCTACATACTGACGAAGCAGATGCATTTCAGTAAGGCATTTCATCCCGGGGAGTTATCAGCCAATCACATTTCGAGGAAAAGGATTGTCTTGCAGACACGCTTAGTCTTCAAAGGAAGGATGTGATGTCAGAGTGGTCTCTACAACCCAGAATAACAGAGGCTTCTGGCTGGTTCCGGGTGATCAACCTTTTCGCTATACGGCGAGATAGGAAATGCCCGGGGCCTCTACCCCCCCATGTTCGAAGTTGCCTTCCAACACTGATTATGTCCTATCTCTATTCAACCCTTGTATGTTGGCTAATCTGCCACGTGTGATTATGCCGGAACTCTAGTAAATTCGTGTGACTCCAAGATAGCCTCATGCAGAATGGTTTCCCGTTTTCCTTTGTCGAGATCTTGAAGGAACTACCTAGGCCCTCACTCTCTCTGGGAAAGTTGTTTATTCTCTATGATGTATACTGTATTATAGAAGGAATTCTTCTCGAGTCGGGTCATCTCTAGACTAGATTGCAGATTTTCATTTATTCCTGGTTTGGAGAAGTTCCTCTTAGTAGTGGCTGTCAAAGCTACACCGCCCAGACTTTAGTCTTATGATCGACGGGGATGGATCTCTCCTCATAGGAGTTGCTGCTAACATTCTTGTTCTTGGTACCTCATCGAAGCCTTTGAAAAAGTCTTGGTTAAGGTTCTGACTCTCAAGATTGTCTCTATTGCTTTATAATTGGTAAAAAAGTTAGGGGAGTGACATGGTCTCTCTACCTTAGTCTCCCACTTTGAGAGATGTAGGAGCTCCAAACTTGGACCCTGTCGTGGCACGACCCCAGGTTCGAACCCTTCTCAATCCCATCTCTTTGTGAAGCGTGGAGTGGCACAGAGAGAAGAGGCTTTTTGCCTCGAGAGGGCTCTGCAGTGCTATCTGAAGAAGATTTGACTCCTCAGACCTGAATGTCGGCAACTCTTCCTTAGCACGGCCAGAACCAAAAATGAGGTGTGTAGAACACGATCTCTTTCTAATTTTGGAAATTGATCCATAATGCATATACCTCGACTGCTGAGAGAGCCAAGGCTCCAGCTAGGACCTAAAACTTACCAAGTCGAGGGCTACGCCCTACCCTTGCCGTCAAGAGGAATCTTGCAGTCAACCTTGGGGTGAAGGTTGGGGGTGTGTATGCACCAGACTATCTTCATGGCCCCTTGACGCCTTTGCGCTTGGTCTTGTGGTGGCTGCTTGAGTAGTGTTGTAGCTAACCCACCCAAATCCCATAAGGGATGGTAAACATCTTATCTATGGTACCATATAGATGTAAGTCTGGAAAGGAGGCAGAATAACTAGCTATTCAATTCTTTTTGTCCCTATCTTGGGGACAAAGTGGTCGAAGCTTTACTCACTGGATCTGACTTGATGATGGTAGACTATACTTCTGAGCTCTATTCTTTAGAACCTAGAGTCTAGGATGGTGGAATATTTACCAACCCTTTGGTCATCACATGTCAGGTAAATTATTCTGAACTGTGATCTCCTTGGGGAAAGGGATCCCTCTTTAGACCACATACCAATCTTCTTGGACAGGCCAGGCCTTATTAATCTATTCATCCCAATGATAGACAGATAGGAGGTCACTGGAGTCATTTCCTTCGTTCCTGTCCGGGACAAGGTAGATTGATATTTCCAAGGAAAAACCTACCAATTTGGTTCCAGGAGTACTTTTAACTCACCATGCAGTAAGTCTTTCTACCTAAAGGATGGTGGTTTGTATTTGTGTAGGAAAATATTAATTTGTATTTTTCCTAGCTTTACAAATCTGTGTCCTCAGTCCTTAGCAGAAAGGTTATAAGTGAAGAGACTTTGACAGGTAAGGGGATGGGGCTCCTTGCCCTTGCTCCCACCTTTCGCTTAGCTGCTTGTTAAATGATTCAGCAGTTGTCTAGCTTTCCAGTTTCCCACTGAAAACATACTCGCTACTACCTAAAAAACTTAAATTTGTATAGCTAAGAAAAATACAAATGACTTGAAATGTTTTTATTTTTATTTAGTTTTATATAAACTGTACAGGACAAATTTACTTTTTATAATTTCAAATGTTTGAAATACTAATTGTTTTCAGGTGGATAAAGCTGTGACAGTCCATGCACGTAAACAAAGGATGCAGATGTTGAAAAAGGACATCCAAGATGTGAAGAAAGAAATAAAGCAAGGAGATTTAAAGATGCATATCCTTAGTGAAAGGCTATCTGGTAAGAAATTGTGAATTGTTATCGAGCACAATAATAAGATGAGCTAATTTTTGCTGTATTTAAATTGAAATAAACCCCCTTATTCCAGATTGATATATACTGACTAATGACCATGTTGATATATACTGACTAATGACCATGTAATGCTTTATGGACATTGTTGACTGGAGGATAGTGTTTTTTTTTGGAAGAGAGTTCGGTTTTATGAAAACTTCCTCTTAGTGTGTTGAGTTGGATGCTCATTGGTTGAGTGATCCATATGATGTTGGGAAGTGACTTAGTTTGGCTGATTTTGTCTTATGTTCAAGACTAATATTTTTCTGTGCATGATACAGTTTTGTAGTGTAATTGTATGGAGTAATTTAGAGTTGCAGAACTGTATACAACTCATGATACTTGGCAAGTCCTACAAGTCAAGATGTTTCTGTAGTCTGTAGTCTTGTTGAAATAAATTCTTAATGGGTTTTACAAATTTTCCTAAAATATAGTTTTTTTTTGCAAGATTTAGGGTTGTTTCGCAAGTGTTTGTGTAAATCTTGTGTAAGTTGCAGCACTTGCTACCATTATATTTTATTTTAATGTTTGTTAAACAGGACAACTGTCATGACTTGAAAATTTGTTACTTGCAGTTCTGTAACATTAAGGAAAGTTATGTTTGCGTTAGAATTTTTTATTATGGGTTTCATTGATTTAAACAGTTTGTGCATTAAATAGAAAATGGTGCATATTTTACTACTGAAAATAAGAAGGGCACAGGGTGACTAAGGCAGATTAAGGGTGAATTGTAAGTGCCACTTAACCTATAGGTGCCTGTCACTAATGTCTTGCCTATGTCATATTTTTTATTGCTTTCCTTATACTTTACCATACTTTCTCGGGGGTTTGTCAACTTGGCTTTTGTGTTGTGCATATTGGCCATTAGTATAAGTTTTATGATGATTGGGTAAATTGAAATGATTAACCAGCAAAAGACTATTTATACTAATGTGCTATAATGTTCTGGTCTCATAGATTTTATTATGTATTTGCATAGGGTAGGCTAAGTTATGACGCTGTAATGGTATGTCTTTGAGGGTTTACCATTTTTTGAAAAGATAAAGGTATCATCCATTTTACTGCACTTATCATCATTTATGATTAAATGTAACTTGAGTCCAGTCTTTTCTTACAATTTGACAATTGTTCCAGTGTGAGGGTAACTAAAATTAAAAGGATATTTTATATTGTAAAACTACTATCATATGTTTCTGCATCTTATATTAAATACTGTACAGTGCTGATTATAGAAGGAGTTAAATTTGTGTACAGTTGCACTTATAAAATTTTATATGAAATATAACTTGATAAGCATGTCTTGTCAGTAGTCACATTGTCATTTGGTGAAACTGCATAAGGGCTATAAGTATCACTTAGATGATTAGCATTCAGAATTGAATTAGGTATATTGTTGAACATACAAGTTACCTTGTGTTGCACAGCTTACTCAAGATTTGGACGCTTCATACTTGCCCTTTTATGGGTTTGCTAACTGTTGTGAATAAACATTAACATTATAAGATTTACAGTAGCCCTGTAATCTCTGTTATATTTCATACATTCATCATTACAGTTGATCTAGATTGCAATGTGTAAGTTGATGAAGTTTCATATTGGATAGCATGAATTTTTATCATCTTTGCACTGCAGGAAACTTTTTTCATTGGTTTCATCTCGTACATAACTTTCATTAAGATTTAATGAAACTGATTGTAACTACTGTACTGCTTGATACAGTATTTTGAAAAGCCACAGCACTGCTATATAAGACATTTTGTGTGGTGTGTTGAAGTTTGTAATTCTAGTTTGTTATCATTAGTTTATATTGATTACACTATGATTGTAAGATACTTATTTTTCTGCAGTGTTTATTATGGTATGTCTTACCTGATATAATAACGTTCATTATTAGCATAGTAGATTTTGTTATAAGGAAATATTTATTCTTACAGACAATTGACAATGAAAAAGGAAAGGATCTGGAGTCAAAGATTGAATCTTGTAGATTTCTAAAACGAGTTTATATTGAAAAATATAAAATCTTATGAGACTTTATATCGCTACTGCATCTGTCTTTACCTTTTACTAACAACACCTTGTACTGTAAGCACTACTAAAGGGTCTTTTCAGCATTTTTTTCAGCTCCTAGCTGCCATTACTTCATATTATTCTACTTTACCATCTTTTCCCGCTTTTTTTCTTCCTTCTTTCTGTACTTCCTCTTTTAACTTTTGCTTCTTAGTGTAACTTCAAGGTTTTCCCTATTTGGACTTCATTGATGAATGGCCGCACTGGCCCAGCACCTGGCGGTATAGCCAAAAGTCATAAATCCAATCCTTAAATGTGGTCTTACTCTATTTCATTACTTAAGTTTGTTTTGTAACTAGTGGTTTCTGACTTTTTTGTTTCAGGAATGAGACGGAGGGTTGTTGATCCCCGTCAGTATTTCAGTGTAGAGAAAGAGATGAAAAGTAAAGATGAGCAACTCAAGGTCCTAAAAAGTCGTGAGGAATATTTGACGCAGAAGTTGTCGGCTGCAGAAAGCAACGAGGCAGAGGTATTTTAGTAATTTTGAATGTTTTTTCTGTGTGTATTTCAAGAAACTGTAATTATCATAAGCAGTATTAACTTATCCCTAAGGGTAATTCCACTTACAGGGTTCTTTACGCTTCACACCTTAGTACGTAAGGTTGTTTGGAGTAGCCCATGAGCCCCAGCTGTATTGCTTTGTACCTTCTACCCTCATCCTTTCCATATTGTTTACCCATACTTAGTTGCCAAACTTCAACTGTATATTTATCAAATTCTTATGTCCCATTTAAAAATGAATCCTTTTTAAATGACATTGGTGTCAGTAAGTTAATTTGTCAAAGAAAATTTTCAACCATAAGAATGAATGTTGAGGTTGTGAAAAATTTTGCAAGAATTCAAGAATACAGTATAAAACTAAAATGGCAATGTTTTTTGCCAAGAATGTTTGCAGATGCAAAAAATATACACTGCTAAATTTAAAGTTACATCATTGTTTTATGAATAGAACTTACCTGGCAGTTATATATACATAGCTAATTATCTCTATTTCGGCAGAATTTTTCTAAAACTAGGCAACCGCCTTGTGGTGGTTGGGTGGTAACACCCGTTAAAGGGTGGTAGGAGGAATCATTCCCGTTTTCTGTTCTTCAGTTCATCTCTGCCGGCCGGATCGACAACACGTTGGTCCGTCATTAAGAGTTTTTCTTCGCTTTCCCTGCTCGGTGTACCAGTCTGCTTTTTTGGTGAAGTACTCTGATTTGGGGTTTTGGCGATCGTTGTATTTTGTTTTCTCTTAGCTTTTTTGCTGTTTTTCATTATGAGTGAAAAGAGTCATTACCGTATCTGTGCGAATGAGGAATGTAAGGTGAGACTACCGAAAATGGCGGTAGACCCTCACACCGTTTGTTCTAATTGTAGGGGTTTTGTTTGTGCCCTTGATAATAGGTGCGGGGAATGTAAGGTTTTGGATGAGAAAGATTGGAATTATGAAGCGCTATGTGCGTAAGCTAGAGCTCGATAGAGTTAGGAGAGCTTCTAGGTCTAAGTCTAAGTCTGTTAGTGGTAAGGAAGACGAACTTAGCGTAGATTTATCTATTGATCCTATTATTGATTCCTCTTTGGAAGTTGATCCTTCCCTTGAGGTAGTAACTCCTGCACCTCCTACAGGTTCCGTACCTACGGATGACCCTCGGTACGCTAGCCTGGCGGCCGAGTTGAAGGCCATTAAAGAACAACTGGAGGCCTTTAAAGGTAAGGAAAGTGAAAGTGCTTGTGTTAGTGCAGTGGAGGTGGCGACTGACCGAATCTGTCATACCCCTAGGCCTAGACCTCTACCAAGCTCCCAGGACCAAGGGAGAAGGTACGTCGATGACCGAAAGGGGGTGAGAGGTACGTACCCTCGGTCAGCCGTCGCCTCAGACAGTCCTGTTGTCGATTCCCAGGCTGCTCTTGACCGTCACGGGAAAGACGTGTCGTATGTGTTGTTTTCTTCTCCGAATTCGTCCAGACGTAAATGGAAGTTTGAAGCTTCAAGACCTACTAAGAGGAGATGGAACCGCGACGAACGGTCTCGTTCTTTCTCTCCCGGTTCTAGCAGTTATGAACCTTGTCCGTCGGAGGATGATTTCGACTCCGTGCCTGTGAAAAGGACGAAGCCTGCTGCCGAAGATCCTCCCCCTTCTACGAGTGTTATTCGTCAGCCCCCCCCTTCGGGGCCTCAAAACCCAGCTGATGTTGCTAAATCCTTTATGTCTGTCATGCAGGAACAACTTTTGACTTTAGTACAAGCCTTTAGCCGCCCTCACGCCCAGTCTGACAGACGTAAAGACGACTCGTTGCCGATTAAGAAGTCTGCTTCTAAGAGAGAACGGAGTTCTTCTTTAAAGAAAACTTCTCCCTCTCTACGCCAGGATGAGGAATGTGTGCTTTCGCCAGGCGATACTTCTTCGCGATACCAGGGCGATACGTTTTCTCGTTCTCGATACCGGGACGATACCTTATCGAACGATGCTGCTTCTCGTTCTCGATGCCAAGACGATACCGCCTCCCGTTCACGTTACCAGCACGATACCTCCTCTCGTTCGCTTCGCCACGACGATACCTCCTCTCGTTCGCTTCGCCACGACGATACCTCCTCTCGTTCGCTTCGCCACGACGATACCTCCTCTCGTTCACGACGCCACAACGATACCGACCCTAGTTCTCGACGCCACGACGATACCGCCTCTCGTTCACGACGCCACGACGATACCGCCTCTCATTCTCGCCGCCACGACGATACCGCCTCTCGCTCTCGACGTCAGAACGACTCTGCCTCTCGTTCTCGGTCCCAGGGCGATACCACCCTGCCTCTTCGGGACGATACTGCCTCTCGTCCCAAGGATTCTTCTAGCGCGGGACTCCAGGATGCAACCCGTCTTTTGCAGGATGATGCCTTTGATTTGCCCTTGTCGGGTTCTAAGGATCCTTCTTCTCTTTCGAAGGATATTGCAGATGTGGATCAGGACCTCGAGGATGTTTCTGATGACGATGATAATCCTGCCGACGCTGTGGGAGATTACAAAGTTCTCTCTCTCTCCCTTCTTGAACTTTTTGGAGAGGAATTCCAACCTGCTGCCCCTCAATCT
>NC_090727.1:114313478-114343454 GCF_036898095.1 Palaemon carinicauda | reverse complement strand
TTTTTCTGTCCATATTCCATAGTCCAAGTACTTGATCGTTCCAACTGAGCCAGTACTTTATCCTATAATGTAGGCCTGTTCCACTACATCAAAGGATATTTCCTCCTCAAAACAAAGGTCCTTTTTCTGTCCATCTTCCATAGTCCAAGTACTTGATCGTTCCAACTGAGCCAGTACTTTATCCTATAATGTAGGCCTGTACCACTACATCAAAGGATATTTCCTCCTCAAAACAAAAGTCCTTTTTTGGGCTCAAGCCATGGCGTCCTGATGGAAGGTTCCTTTTTGGTAGCTTCCTTGGGTAAATAACTACCAAGATATTCCCAGAGAATTTAACCACAGGTTATCACAGAATTCTAACTTCTGGAGCGAGTATCCTAAAGGTTTCCCTTTTAAGACATCGTTTATCAACAGGGGACGCATGTATTAACGCGCCACATAGTTATCTACACCCCGAACAGAGTTAATGCTTCGGTGTGTAAGGGCTGAGAATAGCTGGGAGCCGTTCCATAGCTAATCTCATTCGTGGCTACTACTGATACTCGAGACGTAAACAAACGGGCGCCATTGCTTAAATGACGTCACGTCCGTCTTTATCCTTTGTTCAGTAGCTCGCCCTACTTAGACGGATTTTCCCTGTGCTTCACTTATCGCTTTGCATCTACGTAATGTCGCTACCTTCAGCCTCGCCTTCTTCTGGAAAGTTGAGTACAAGGTTCCAGTATTGTTTAGTTAAGCTCTGACCGTAAAGTAAATATTACTTTCCGAGATAATTGCTGTTTTGTGGCAGAGCTGTGCCGCTACCGGACCCGCCATTTTATGGCGTCGTTGTTGTTATGCATGCCTTATTTAGTTAGCCACAACAACGCTTCCGGCCTTATTTACTAATCGATTACATTAGTTTATTTAGTCTTCATAGCTAGGAACTTTTATATCGTGTTTCGACGCTTTTTATCGGTCATCGATTGACCTCATACCAGTCGGCTTCTATAGCCCCATGGCCAGAGCGCCTGTATATAAGTGTTCATGCATGATTTTATTAGTGATCCTAGGCTAAGTTATGAAGATAGTGGCATTATTTTACAATACTTTCGACCGTGATGCAAGTGTTTTTTCGCCTTCAGGGACCATATAGGGGATAGGTTAGTTAGTGTCCCTTCCTAACCTAACCTCCTGGTAGGACCCCTATCTGCTTCCTTCATCCCCTGCCTTGGCACTCCCTCTGTTTAGCCTTGATTTCCTTTCTGAGTAAGGGGATCAAGTGTCTAATGGAGTATTCATCGCCTCTCAGTCCTCCCTAAGGGAATGACCCCCCCTTAGGGTTGCGTCCGAGAGTGAGGTTAGGCTAGCCCTTCCTCTATGGCTAGGAATAGTCTATGACTGTCCTGCCATAGCGATATGTCTTCTATCCTTCCTAGTTCAGGGCTCCTAGCCCTGTTCTAGGTTAGGTTTTGGAAGGTTACTCTGTCCCCTGCTGAAACTGTACCCATGCACCGTTTCAGCCTGGCGGCCTTTTCTTAGGTTATGGAGTGTCCTCCCTTTCCCTAGTGGCCGCTCTGGTACAGATCCTCTTCCTTGGAAGACTCTTCTCTTCTCCCCTCCCCACCTATCTCTTGTATAGCCTAGCCTACACTTAGGTTAGTCTATACCCATCTGTCCCCTGTCCTACAACTCCTCCTTAGGGCGGAGTGATAGGGCTACCTTGAGCTTCCTTGTGCAGTCCGCTCTGGTACATATACCCTTCATAGTGTCCTATGGGGTTAGCCACTGGATGCGTTCTGCATGTGGAGGTCTCTCCCCTCTTGGGTGTCCCCTAGTCCTCCCTTGGGCTACCCTAGCCCCCGGTCCTCTGCGACCCCGGCTCCTGGGTGATAGAGCCTGCCTCTATCATGGGTACACCCTCTCAGGGGGGGATGTCTGGATTCCATGGCTGGACTTCTTACATCCCTCCCCCTGTCTCTCTCACTATCCGGGTGCCGGTCCCTTGCCGCCTCCACTGTCGGCGATACCTGCCTCCTACCTTGGTGACTCTCCCCTACCCTCATGCCGCCAGCCCCTCCGCTTGCCGGGGGACTGTCGACCGCCGCCGGCTCCCGCCGACGGCCTTCCTCCTTCCTCCTAGCTTCACCGTCCGCCTGCCGGTCGGCCACCGGAGTGCCGGCATTCACTGCCGGAAACCTGGTTCAGCTATAACCATCCTTATCCCAGTCACCAATCCGGCATCCTCCGACCGCCGGAGCCGCCGCTCCTCTGCCGGCGTGCCGCCGTTGTGCCGGCGGCCGCCACCCTGGCTTTACTCTTGACTTACATTTTGTCTGTCCTAATGCCAGAAACTCTGCTGGAGCGGCCTCCGGCGTGCCGGAGGTCTGCCGGAACCTCCTGGAGGCGTCAAGGATACTTGCACCCCCTTCTCCTAGCTATCACTTGTATACTGATAGCCCTACACTGCAAACAGATAGCCTGTTACACTCTTTAGATCAGTGCCTTGGTACTGTTCTATTAGTAAGCATGCTGTCCCTTTGCATTCTTCAATATTCCAGCATGCTGCGTGCATCTTAGCGCGGCTGGTTGCCGGAAGCAGTTACCCTAAGGGACCTGTTAGCTCCCTAATTTGGGACTGAGTGATCTCAGTCCCAAACTTATCCTTGGTTTTCCACGGAATTCCATTGCCCTGTGGAATTTCAGGGAATACTATCCTGTGCCTTCGGCCATCTCGGATTACCCATGGATAAAGCTTGCGGTAGCCAGACGGGCGAGATGCATGGAGTATGTTTTCCTTACTACTTCAATCTCTATGCATCACTCCCTTCATTAAGTTAAAATTAATGATTAATGTTAACTTAGCTTAAGAGCCATTCTTATGACTCCCCCCATACTCATTTTCTCTTTCTTCCACAGGAGGAGCAGATGAAGTGTGACTTCGACTTCTGCGCTGTGAAACGCCCGCACTTCTACGGGCATACGGCTTGCAGGACTCACGCCCCTTGTGCTGACAAGAAAGGGGATCTGAAATTCTGGAACCCACTGAATTGTACGGTCTGCCAGGCTCACCTAGTTGATGCCTTCCATAACCCTCCCTCAGCGGAGGTCAGGGACATTTCTCGGGAGAAGCTACGCAAGTGGGTGCGTGGCTTCCAGAAGAATGCCACCGGACCGTACCTGGCCACTGAAGAATTGAGGTCACTCCTGTTCCCTAAGGCCTCCCCTGATTCTGTGGTTCCCAAGGATGCGATTCCCACTGTCCAAATTACAGTGGAACCTGATGTTGTCATGGCTCAGTCCATGCACGAGTGCCGTCTGGATTCTGAAGATGACGAACATATGTCGGACGTCTCGGAAGACACGGAGAAGACTCTTATGGCTCAAGGAGCTGAAGATGACGAAGACCAGGTGGAATACGCCGAGTCGGAGCAAGAGGTCGCTCCTCCTTCCATCTCCGCTCCTACTCCTACACCGACGGAAGTATCTATCCCGTCTACCTCCACGACCCCGGATCCCTCTTCTTCCACTCAAGAAATGATCCGGTTGATTAGAGCCGTCATGGACGACAGGTTAAAGGAGAATCAGGAGTTCATCAGGTCCATGATGGGATCCAGAGAACCGAAGAGGATTTCGGTTAAGGATCTCCCTGCTTGCTCACATGCCAACCCGTGGAGGTATGCTGAGCATATGGTTATCGCGACCGGCAGGATCTTTATCAGCGACAAGATCGGCACGGTCCCTTTGGAAGACGTGGAGTTCTTCCCAAACTTTGAGGCCTACCCGGACTGTTACGTCCGACTTCGTTCCGAACCTGCCTCTAAGGAAGAGACCGAACCGAAGGAAGAGATAGTGTTCGATCTCGCGAAGGCCCAGGCTATGCTAGCCAACACATTCAAGAGTAGGGGTTTTACCTGCTCTAAGCTTCCGGCCCTGAGCAAGAAGCACCCTACTTATGTCGCACCTGAAAATGCGGTTCTTCCATTCTTGGAAAAGGCCTTCACTGCGTGCCTTAAAGCTATGGAAGAGGGGAAAGCCTGCCCTGCACTGGAGGAGTGCAGACCCTTCTCCATAGTCACTCCCCCTGACGCTCGACACTGGAAGGATATCCAGCATACTTTCGTCGTGGGAAAGCTAGATCCTGACGTCGCCGGACGTCAGTTTAATGAAGACCTCCCTAAGCTCAACGACCACCTCCTTCGTCGGGAACAAGATACGAAGGAGAGGCTCGCAGCATCTATGTCTCACCAAGTCCAACTTGAAATTATGGCCTGTGACACCAGAGTACCAGACCACTACATGGTACTCTCCAAATCCCACATGACTACCGTGATGAAGGACTTGTACCACTTCATGAAGGCTCGGAGAGCCTGTCGTGAATTCGTGTTCGCAGGTGCCACTGTGAAACACGAACCCCGGAGGCTGATTTCCTCCAACATCTGGGGCAAACACCTCTTTCCTTCTGACCTTGTGAAGGAAATCACCGACAAAGCCGCCACGGAGAATAGGAACCTTCTCCACAAGTGGGGCATGTCAAGAAAAAGGAAACCCTCTCAGGACGACGGACCTCAACCTAAGAGGAAATCCCTAAAACAGAAACGCCAGCAACGTCAACAAAGACGTCAGTTTCCGGGACCCGCTACCTCCCAAGTGGCAGCTCAGCCACAACAGACCTTTCAATTGGTCACCCAACCGGTGTTGTCACAGTCACCGGTCTTCACCCCTGCTTTCGAGCAACAGACAACTACCTTTCGTCCCAAAGGTAGAGGCTCAAACAGAGGTGCAAGCAGAGACGCATCTCGCCGTCCCTCCAGAGGCAGAGGAGGAAAGGGAGCTAGCGGCCGAGGCAGCAAGCCCTCGGGACACCAGAAGCAATGAAGTGCTTCCGGTGGGAGGAAGACTCCGCCAATTCCAGGATCGTTGGACCTTCGATCCCTGGGCACACAGCATCGTCAAGAAGGGTCTAGGCTGGAGTTGGACTCAACCACCCCCAACCTTCCAGCAATTCTTCCAACAATCAACCCCCCTTCTGGAAGAATATGTCCTAGATCTCTTGAACAAGAAGGTGATAAGGAAGGTAAAGTCCACCAGGTTCCAAGGGAGACTGTTTTGTGTCCCCAAGAAAGACTCCGACAAACTCAGAGTCATTCTGGACTTATCCCCCCTCAACAAGTTCATAGCGAACGACAAGTTCAAGATGCTGACTCTTCAACAGATAAGAACCCTTCTGCCTCGAGGTTCCTACACGGTCTCCATAGACCTGGCGGATGCCTACTGGCACGTTCCAATGAACCATTACGCTTCCTCCTACCTAGGATTTCGACTCCAAAGGAAAAGCTACGCCTTCCGGGCCATGCCCTTCGGCCTCAACGTGGCCCCTCGGATCTTCACAAAGCTGGCAGACGCCATAGTACAACAGCTCCGCCTCCGAAACGTCCAGGTGATGGCCTACCTCGACGACAGGCTAGTCTGGGCTCCATCGTCCGAAGATTGTGTAAAATCTTGCAACAAAGTCACCCAGTACCTAGAACACCTGGGATTCAAGATCAACGAGAAGAAATCTCGCCTCTCTCCAGCTCAGAAGTTCCAGTGGTTGGGAATCCAATGGAACCTTCAGTCACACCGCCTTTCCATCCCCCAGAAGAAAAGGAAGGAAATAGCAGGGTCTGTCAAGCGACTGCTGAAATCCAAACGAATTTCAAGACGCCAGCAGGAACGAGTTCTAGGCTCTCTACAGTTCGCCTCAGTAACAAACCCAGTGCTTCGTGCACAGCTAAAGGATGTCGCGGGAGTCTGGAGACGTTCTGCATCCATCACTCGAAGAGACCTCAAGAGACGGCTTCCAAACAGACTTCGACTTCTCCTAAAGCCGTGGTCAGAAGCAAAGGCCCTGAAAAGGTCCATTCCTCTTCAACACCCTCCTCCATCACTCAACATCTACACGGACGCTTCGCTGGAGGGTTGGGGAGGTCACTCCCACCAAAAACAGGCTCAGGGCACCTGGTCTCCCCTGTTCAAGACGTTCCATGTAAACATCTTGGAGGCCATGGCGGTCCTTCTAACTCTGAAGAAATTATCCCCGCCGCCCTCGATCCACATTCGTCTAACCCTAGACAACTCGGTGGTAGTTCGTTGTCTCAATCGCCAAGGCTCAAGATCGCCCCAGATAAATCAGGTGCTTCTCCCAATCTTCCGTCTGGCGGAGAAGAAGAAGTGGCACCTGTCTGCAGTTCACCTACAAGGATTCCGCAACGTGACAGCGGATGCTCTATCTCGGACAAACGCGATAGAGTCGGAATGGTCTCTAGACGCAAGATCGTTCTCCTTCATCTCTCACCAAGTCCCAGAACTTCAGATAGATCTCTTTGCAACGAGCGACAACAATCAACTTCCTCAGTATGTGGCCCCGTACGAGGACCCCAAGGCAGAAGCAGTGGATGCCATGTCACTGGACTGGAACAGATGGTCCAAGATCTACCTGTTCCCTCCCACCAACCTTCTGTTGAAAGTCCTCTCCAAACTGAGAACCTTCAAAGGGACAGCGGCCCTAGTGGCTCCCAAGTGGCCCCGGAGCAACTGGTACCCCCTGGTCCTGGAGCTGCAGCCCAAGCTGATCCCTCTCCCGGGCCCAGTTCTCTCTCAACAAGTACAGAAGTCGACTGTCTTCGCTTCATCATCGAAAATCAAGGACCTTCATCTCATGATTTTCTCTCCCTAGCCGCAAAGAAGAGGTTTGGGATCTCGAAGAAAAGTCTGGACTTCCTCGAGGAATACAAGACCGAATCCACAAGACGGCAATACGAATCATCCTGGAGGAAATGGGTCTCCTTTGTCAAGACAAAAAATCCTAAAGAAATCACGATTGATTTCTGCATGTCCTTCTTTATTCACCTTCATGGACAGGGATTAGCAGCCAATACGATTTCAACCTGCAAATCGGCCTTGACCAGACCAATTCTATATGCTTTCCAAATTGATCTGTCCAGCGACATCTTCAACAAACTACCGAAAGCATGTGCTCGCCTACGCCCAGCTCCCCCACCGAAACCGATCTCCTGGTCACTAGACAAGGTGCTCCATTTCGCCTCCAACTTGGATAATGATTCATGCCCTCTCAAGGATCAGACTCAGAAAGTTATATTTCTCTTTGCTCTTGCTTCAGGAGCTCGAGTCAGCGAAATAGTGGCATTATCAAGAGAAGACGGACACATCCTGTTTACCGATACAGGAGACGTTACCCTCTCCCCTGATCCGACGTTTCTCGCCAAAAATGAATTACCCACCAAAAGATGGGGCCCCTGGAGAATATGCCCCCTGAATGAAGATGTCTCTCTATGCCCAGTAGAGAGCCTCAAGGTCTATCTTCGCAGAACTTCGAACTTTGGTGGAGGTCAACTCTTCAAAGGAGAAACATCGGGCAGCGACCTGTCACTGAAACAATTAAGAGCGAAAATCACCTACTTCATTCGCAGAGCGGATCCCGACAGTACACCCGCTGGTCATGATCCTAGGAAAGTTGCATCATCTCTGAATTTCTTTCAGAGCATGGACTTTGAAAGCCTTAAAAACTTCACAGGCTGGAAGTCCTCGCGCGTTTTCTTTAAACATTATGCGAAACAAGTGCACGAAGTCAAACATTTTGTGGTAGCCGCAGGTAGTGTTATGAAACCTGCACCTAACTCTGTGTAGAACAGTGAGTTACTTGGGACTCTAACTCTTCGGGTGCCTATGTTGACCCTCGAGCGATACATAGTGATGTCGAAAACACTTAGTGCTTTTATAACTGTTCTTATCCCAGGTGAAATGTCATAGTTGTCACACAAGTGCCGCATGCCCTGAGCATGATGTGTTTTAATCAAGACTTGCGTTCCTCGAGAACGAGTGCCTACTAATAAACTTGAAATTCCTTTTCAGATTCAAGAGCAAGTCTTTATTACTATGTACATTATAATTACTGTAAATGAACTTTACTTATTGCTGTAATTTATTTAATTTCTGCATTTGTGAAATAAAATTTCTATTTTATTATCTCTGCGTCTCAATCAGCTCCTACTTACTATGAAATACATGCCTGTCATAGTTTTATTATCCCCTTTTCCTTATGGTTATGGAGAAATTAAGACACTAACTCTTAATTTATATTCACTCTGATTATGTAATGTTCCAATACGAATACTTACTCTTCATACCCTGGAGATGAATCATCCTTCTCGACATACAGTGCCCAACCACCACTGGTCTGCTTTTCAGAATGTTCCTATACAAATACCAAACATTCAGCTTCATCTCCAAGTCCTTCAAGTTCTTCTATCAGAATGAATAGCCCTTCAATACCACTTTGACGTCGGCATAGCCCGTGGGAACTTCACTGCCAAGGGGGGCAGGATGCTTCTTCCCTACGGTTCTTTACCAAGATTACTATGCTAATTTGTCAATGCCTTGGCACTTACTATTAGGGGAAAATCTACCACGATACATTGATTCTCTGGTATTCTTCCATCAGGACGCCATGGCTTGAGCCCAAAAAACGGATTTTGAGCGAAGCGAAAAATCTATTTTTGGGTGAGATAGCCATGGCGTCCTGATGGACCCTCCCTGCTACTTCGTCCAGTTTTAAGGTCCCACCCTGCTCTGCTGTATCATGGTGATGGGCAAGCAACTGGCTTCAGGATAAAGACGGACGTGACGTCATTTAAGCAATGGCGCCCGTTTGTTTACGTCTCGAGTATCAGTAGTAGCCACGAATGAGATTAGCTATGGAACGGCTCCCAGCTATTCTCAGCCCTTACACACCAAAGCATTAACTCTGTTCGGGGTGTAGATAGCTATGTGGCGCGTTAATACATGCGTCCCCTGTTGATATACGATGTCTTAAAAGGGAAACCTTTAGGATACTCGCTCCAGAAGTTAGAATTCTGTGACAACCTGTGGTTAAATTCTCTGGGAATATCTTAGTAGTTATTTACCCAAGGAAGCTACCAAAAAGGAACCTTCCATCAGGACGCCATGGCTATCTCACCCAAAAATAGATTTTTCGCTTCGCTCAAAATCCGTTTTTCTGTCCATATTCCATAGTCCAAGTATTTGATCCTTCCAACTGAGCCAGTACTTTATCCTGTAATGTAGGCCTGTACCACTACATCAAAGGATATTTCCTCCTCAAAACAAAGGTCCTTTTTCTGTCCATATTCCATAGTCCAAGTACTTGATCTTTCCAAATGAGCCAGTACTTTATCCTATAATGTAGGCCTGTACCACTTCTCTTGCTCCTCTTGCTGCTGCTCCTTTTTAATTTTTTTTTTGTTTTTGTATTTTTTTTTTTTTTTTTTTTGCTGCTGCTTCTCCTCCTCCTTCTC
The DNA here is from genome assembly GCF_036898095.1 of Palaemon carinicauda. Classification (NCBI taxonomy): domain Eukaryota; kingdom Metazoa; phylum Arthropoda; class Malacostraca; order Decapoda; family Palaemonidae; genus Palaemon; species Palaemon carinicauda. The sequence goes on along the minus strand of NC_090727.1, from coordinate 114,334,119 downwards.
TTCCTCCTCTTGCTGCTGCTCCTTTTTATTTATTTTTATTATTTTTTTTTTTTTTAGGTTTTTTTTTTGCTGCTGCTTCTCCTCCTTCTTTTGCTCCTCTTGCTGCTGCTCCTTTATTTTTTATTTTTTTTTTTTTTTGTAATTTTTTTTCTGAGTTTTTTTTTTTTTTCGCTGCTACTTCTCCTCCTTTTCTTACTCCTCTTGCTGCTGCTCCTTTTTTTTTTTTTTTTTTTTTCGTATTTTTATCACTTTTTTTTCGTTTTTGTATTTTTTTAGATTTTTTTTTTTTTTTTTTTTTTTGCTGCTTCTCTTCCCCCTTCTCTTCCTCCTCTTGCTGCTACTCTTTTTTTTTTTTTTTTTTACTGCTACTTCTCTTCCTCCTTCTCTTACTCCTCTTCCTGTTGCTCCTGTTCTTTTTTGTTTTTGTTTTTTTCAATATTAAACTTACCCGATAATCATGTAGCTGTCAACTCCGTTGCCCGACAGAATTCTATGGAGGGATACGCCAGCTATCACAATACTAGAAGGGGGTGTACTTACCAGCGCCACCTGTGGCCAGGTACTCAATCATTTGTTGTTGACACCTCCTCAATTATTCCTCTGTCGTGCTTCCGGCTAGACGTTCTGGGATACGCTCATGGTCTTCGAGTTTATTCATGGATATTTGGTGAAGTATTCTCTTAGATTAACGGCTGTCGCATACTGGAATCCTTTTTATATTAGCTAGATAGCTTTTATATAAATACTGATTAACGGTTAATGAATTTTTGCTTGTTTTTGGATCACCCTTTGCCTAACTCTTTGAAACAAGATGTCTGACGTTTCGCAAGCTCCCTCCCATAGACGATGTAGGTCTTGCAATAGGCGTATTCCGAAGGCCTCGGTAGATCCTCACACCGCTTGTTCTGACTGTAGGGACAGGCCCTGTCTATTAGAAAATCGGTGTGAGGAGTGCGCCGGACTTTCGGAATTGGATTTTGTACGTCTTTTAAAATATTCATCTAAGTTAGAGAGAACTAGAGTTAGGAGAAGTTCTTCTCACTCTTCTATGTTTTCCTCACCTCATGATCCCCTACCTTTTCCTACCCCTGTAGTGGCTACCCCCGAACCTACTGTGTGCCCTCCGCCTGATATGTCAACTGTTTTGCGTGCTATTCAGGCTTTAGGAGATAAAGTAGAATCAGTGGTAAGTGACCATAAGTCTCTGATGGCCGAGGTTAAAGAACTGAAGGTCAAGAGTGCAGTGGGTGGAAATAGTGCCAGTGCTGTGACGAGTGCTAGTGTCTGTGCAGTGCCAAGTGCTAGTGGTGCCAGTGTGGTGCGTGAGGATTTTTCTGTGCGAGCCAGTCGTCCTCCCAGTCCGGGACCTCTTGCAAGCTCCCATGCCCAGGGGAGAAGCAATGTCGAAGGGCTTAAGGGTTCGACAGGCCTTGTTAGGCGCACAGAATTATCCTCGGTGGTTGCGGGCGTGTCTTCCTTAGACCGTCACTCCCACCTGCAGACGATTGAGCCCGTCTTCTCGTCCGCTGATCTTCATGCAGGGAAGAAACGTTGGTCTCAGGTCTCGAGACCGCTTAAACGTAGAGTTCAGTCAGCGAGTGCTCAGCCAGGTTGTAGTCATTGGCTCAGCTCCGACTCGCCTCAGTCATCGGTCGACTGTACTCCGCCCAAGAGGAGTAAGGTTCTGCCTATACAGACCCCGACTGTGACTTTACCTCAGTCTGTTATCGTTTCTGCCGACCCCAAGTGGACCCTGCTTCAGTCCATGCAAGCTCAGCTTTCGGACTTGATGCGTGAGTGTCGGGCTGAGAGTGTTGCACCTCCTCCTCCGCCTACACTCCCTCCACCTGTTCTCGCTCCGCCTGTGCTCGCCCAGCCTGCACCTGCTCCGCCTGTGCTCGCCCAGCCTGCACCTGCTCCGCCTGGTCGCAGCACCATCTGCCAGGCGTACGATGTTGAGCCACTTTCGGAGTTTGCTGTTCACAGTGTTGTTCAGCCTCAGCCTTCTTTAAGGCAACCCTTGCTTTGGGATCAGGAGAGTTATTCCACTCTTCCTCCTCCTCCCCTTGCTGCTCCACCAGTGGTGCAACTCTCGGTTGGGGTACAACAACCTCTCCCCTCCGTGAGTCTGTCTGCTCAACCATCGCTGCAGCGAGCTCAACCCTCATCTAGGCAAGCTCCTCTACACCATGGACTTGCGCCTCAGGAGCCTCAGCTTGCGAGAACTTTACCTTGTTCTGCGCAGCCTCAACCTTCTCATGCTCCACTCATCTCACAGGAACAGGAACGGACTACTCCGCCTCCGTCCTCCGCTCAGCTTGTGCAATCCTTGGGTTCAACTCTTGCTAGGAGTCAACCTCCTTCACCCATGCGCCTGCCTTCTGCTCCGTCTGTTGTTCAGCCTATGCAGTCTGAGCCTCAGGTTTTCCCTCAAGATGAGGAAACCTCTGTTATTGTTCCTACCCGTTCTGACTCTGCGGTTCAGCATTCTGGTCCTATTGCTTCGCTACCCTCTGCTGATGAAGTGTCGGATGATGAGGAGGCACACCTTGATCCCTCATCAGACGTGGAGGAGTCTAAGCTTTCTCCATTGTCTATTGATTTTCGAAAGGTCTTGGCTCTACTCAGGGAGCTTTACCCTGACCACTTCGTCTCTGCTGTTCCCCGCTCTCCTCCATCTGAGTTTTCGCTAGGCGTACAACAAGCTAAGTCGAACTATACTAAGCTTGTCCTAGCTAGATCCTCCAAGAGGGCTTTAAGGATCTTAGGGGAGTGGCTTCAGTCTAAACAACACCTGGGCAAGACTTCCTTCATGTTCCCTCCAACGAAGCTCGCTTCGAAAGGTTGCGTTTGGTATGCCACAGGGGAAGCACCAGGCTTGGGAGTACCTGCCTCTGCCCAGGCTGACTTCTCAAGTCTGGTGGACTCGCCTAGGAGGACTGCGATGAGACGCTCGAAGGTTTGTTGGACCTTCTCAGACCTGGATCATCTTCTGAAAGGGTTGTTCAGAGCTTTCGAAATGTTCAACTTTCTCGACTGGTGCCTGGGAGCCCTCAGCAAGAAAACATCTCCTGCGGACAAAGACTCTGCCATGCTAATTATGTCCTGCATGGATAAGGCTATCAGGGATGGTTCGGGTGAGCTAGCGTCGTTATTTGTATCAGGGGTGTTGAAGAAAAGGGAACAACTGTGTACCTTCCTCTCAGCCAGCATTACACCGTGCCAGCGGTCACAGCTCCTTTTTGCTCCACTCTCAAAGTTCCTCTTTCCCGAGGAGCTAGTTAAGGACTTGTCGGCTGCCCTGATACAGAAGGACACGCACGATCTTGTAGCCTCATCGGCTCGTAAGTCTAAGGTTACCACCTCTGTCCCCAAGACTTATCGCTCCCCAGTGGCTGATACCCCGGCCACTAGGTTCATACCGCCCTTTCGTGGTAGAGCCCCCAGCCGAGGAAGCTCCCGTCCAGACTCTCACAGGGGCAAGTCTAGGAAAGGACCCAGGACATCTAAGGGAAAGCACTGACTCTCAGATTCTCCAGACAACAGTAGGAGCCAGACTCAAGATCTTCTGGCAAGCCTGGGAGAAGAGAGGTGCAGACGCACAGTCTGTCAGTTGGCTGAGGTACGGTTACAGGATTCCATTCTGCCTCAAACCGCCTCTGACCACATCGCCCATCAACCTCTCTCCCAACTACAAAGAAGAGGACAAGAGGCTAGCATTGCAACAGGAGGTGTCGCTACTTGTGCAGAAGAAGGCAGTGGTTATCGTCCGGGACCATCAATCCCCGGGCTTCTACAACCGTCTCTTTCTTGTAGCCAAAAAGACAGGAGGTTGGAGACCGGTGCTGGACGTCAGCTCTCTCAACGAGTATGTCACCAAGCAGACGTTCACAATGGAGACGACCAAGTCGGTCTTAGCAGCGGTCAGACAGGAGGACTGGATGGTCTCGTTGGTCTTGAAAGATGCATACTTTCACGTTCCCATTCATCCAGACTCCCAACCTTTCCTGAGATTCGTTTTCGGAAAGGTTGTCTATCAGTTCCAAGCCCTGTGTTTTGGCCTAAGCACAGCTCCTATGGTCTTTACTCATCTGATGAGGAATGTAGCGAAATTCCTGCACTTATCGAACATCAGAGCCTCCCTCTACCTAGACGACTGGCTGTTGAGAGCCTCCACGAGTCGTCGTTGTCTGGAGAACCTCTCTTGGACTTTAGATCTAATCAGAGACCTAGGTCTATTAGTCAATATAGAGAAATCTCAACTCATTCCCTCCCAATCCATTGTGTACCTGGGAATGGAGATTCAGAGTCGGGATTTTCGGGCTTTTCCATCGGCCCCCAGGATAAACCAAGCCCTAGAGTGCATCATGAGCATGCTGAAGAGGAGCAATTGCTCAGTGAGACAGTGGATGAGTCTCACAGGGACCCTCTCATCTCTGGCCCTGTTTGTCGAGCTAGGGAGACTCCACCTCCGCCCTCTTCAATTCCATCTTGCAGCTCATTGGGACAAGGGCTCGACTCTAGAAGCAGTCTCTATCCCTATCAACCAAGAGATGAAGACCACTCTCCGGTGGTGGAAGCACAATCTCCTTCTCAAGGAGGGTCTATCATTGGCCATCCAGACCCCCCATCTTCATCTCTTCTCGGATGCATCGGACTCGGGCTGGGGTGCGACCTTGGACGGACGGGAATGCTCAGGAGTATGGAACAAGGAACAAGGATTACTCCACATCAACTGCAAGGAACTGTTAGCAGTTCATCTTGCCCTGTTGAACTTCAAGTCCCTCCTGCTAGGCAAAGTGGTGGAGGTGAATTCAGACAACACCACAGCCTTGGCTTACATCTCCAAGCAAGGAGGGACCCATTCGAGGAGCCTTTACGAGATCGCAAGGGACCTCCTCATTTGGTCAAGAGGTCTAAACCTCACACTGGTCACGAGGTTCATCCAGGGCGATATGAATGTTTCAGCGGATCGCCTCAGCAGAAGGAATCAGGTCATTCCCACGGAATGGACCCTCCACAAGAGTGTGTGCAACAGACTTTGGACCTTGTGGGGTCAACCTACCATAGATCTGTTTGCCACCTCCATCACCAAGAGACTTCCGCTTTATTGTTCCCCTGTTCCAGACCCTGCAGCGGTTCATGTGGATGCTTTTCTTCTGAACTGGTCCCATCTCGACCTGTACGCATTCCCTCCGTTCAAGATTATAAACAAAGTTCTGCAGAAATTCGTCTCGCACGAAGGGACACGGCTGACGCTGGTTGCTCCCCTTTGGCCTGCAAGAGAATGGTACACAGAGGTACTTCAATGGCTAGTCGACTTCCCCAGGACTCTACCTCTAAGAGTGGACCTTCTACGTCAACCACACGTAGACAGGTTGCACCCAAACCTCCACGCTCTTCGACTGACTGCCTTCAGACTGTCGAAAGATTCGCTAGAGCTAGAGGCTTTTCGAAGGAGGCAGCCAGTGCGATTGCCAGAGCTAGAAGAATTTCCACTCGTAGAGTCTACCAGTCTAAGTGGGAGGTCTTCCGAAGCTGGTGTAGAGCCAATTCAATATCCTCTACCAATACCTCTGTGATCCAAATAGCTGACTTCCTTCTTCATCTTAGGAATGAGAGATCCCTTTCAACACCTACGATTAAAGGGTATAGGAGCATGTTGGCCTCAGTCCTCCGCCACAGGGGTTTGGACCTGTCTTCCAACAAGGACCTTCAAGACATTCTCAAGTCTTTTGAGACGTCTAAAGAACGTCGTCTTTCCACTCCAGGCTGGAATCTAGACGTAGTCTTAAGGTTCCTTATGACATCTAGGTTCGAACCTCTCCAGTCAGCTTCCTTCAAGGATCTTACCCTCAAGACTGCTTTTCTCGTTTGCCTTGCAACAGCTAAGAGAGTCAGTGAGGTTCATGCCTTCAGCAAGAACATTGGTTTCACAACCGAATCAGCTACATGTTCTTTTCAGCTTGGATTCCTAGCAAAGAACGAGCTTCCTTCACGTCCTTGGCCTAGATCGTTCGAAATACCTAGCCTCTCCAACATGGTAGGTAACGAACTAGAGAGAGTTCTTTGCCCTGTCAGAGCTCTCAAATATTATCTGAAGAGGTCTAAACCTATTCGAGGACAGTCAGAAGCCTTATGGTGTGCCATCAAGAAACCCTCGAGACCCATGTCCAAGAATGGGCTTTCGTACTATATAAGGCTTCTGATCAGAGAAGCACATTCTCACTTAAAGGAGGAAGACTTTGCATTGCTGAAGGTAAGGACCCACGAAGTAAGAGCTGTAGCTACTTCGTTGGCCTTTAATAAAAACCGTTCTCTGCAGAGCATTATGGATGCAACCTATTGGAGGAGCAAGTCAGTGTTTGCATCATTTTATCTGAAAGATGTCCAGTCTCTTTACGAGAACTGCTACACCCTGGGACCATTCGTAGCAGCGAGTGCAGTAGTAGGTGAGGGCTCAGCCACTACATTCCCTTAATCCCATAACCTTTTTAACCTTTCTCTTGAATACTTTTATTGTTGTTTTTATGGTTGTTACGGTAGGCTAAGAAGCCTTCCGCATCCTTGGATTTGGCGGGTGGTCTATTCATTCTTGAGAAGCGCCTGGGTTAAAGGTTTGGTAGAGGTCCTTTAGTAGGGTTGCAACCCCTTGTACTTTGGCACCTTTGGGTTGATTCAGCCTCCAAGAGGAACGCTGCGCTCAGTAAGGAAGACGAACTTTAAATAAAAGGCAGAGTAACGGTTCTATTCGACTTCCTTACCAGGTACTTATTATTTCATTGTTATTTGAGATAACTGTTATATGAAATTTGGGATACTTAGCTATCCTTTAATCATGTACACTGGTTTTCACCCACCTCCCTGGGTGTGAATCAGCTACATGATTATCGGGTAAGTTTAATATTGAAAAATGTTATTTTTATTAATAAAATAAATTTTTGAATATACTTACCCGATAATCATGATTTAATCGACCCTCCCTTTCCTCCCCAGAGAGAACCAGTGGACCGAGGAATAATTGAGGAGGTGTCAACAACAAATGATTGAGTACCTGGCCACAGGTGGCGCTGGTAAGTACACCCCCTTCTAGTATTGTGATAGCTGGCGTATCCCTCCATAGAATTCTGTCGGGCAACGGAGTTGACAGCTACATGATTATCGGGTAAGTATATTCAAAAATTTATTTTATTAATAAAAATAACATTTTTATTTGTATTTTTATCACTTTTTTTTGGTTTTTGTATTTGTATTTTTATCACTTTTTTTTGGTTTTTGTATTTTTTTTTTTTTTTTTTTTTTTTTTTTTTTGCTGCTTCTCTTCCTCCTTCTCTTCCTCCTCTTGCTGGTGCTCCTTTTTTTTTTTTGTTCTTTTTTTTTTTGCTGCTTCTCTTCCTCCTTCTCTTCCTCCTCCTGCTGCTGCTCCTTTTTTTCATTTTTTTTGGTTTTTATATATTTTTTTTTTCTGCCCCTCTTTCTCCTTCTCTTCCTCCTCTTGCTGGTGCTCCTTTTTTTTTTTTGGTTTTTATATTTTCTTTAATTTATTATGTTTTTTTTGCTGCTTCTCTTCCTCCTCTTGCTGGTGCTCCTTTTTTTTCCTGCTTTTCTTCCTCCTTCTCTTCCTCCTCTTGCTGGTGCTCCTTTTTTTCATTTTTTTTTGGTTTTTATATATTTTTTTTATTTTTTTTTTTTGTTTTTTTCCTGCCCCTCTTCCTCCTTCTCTTCCTCCTCTTGCTGCTGCTCCTTTTTTTTTTCTTTTTTTTTGGGTTTTATATATTTTTTTTTTGCTGCTTCTCTTCCTCCTTCTCTTCCTCCTCTTGCTGGTGCTCCTTTTTTTATTTTGGGTTTTTATATTTTCTTTAATTTATTATGTTTTTTTTTGCTGCTTCTCTTCCTCCTTCTCTTCCTCCTTCTCTTCCTCCTCTTGCTGCTGCTCCTTGTATTTTTTTTATATATATATTTTTAATTTTTTTTTTTGCTGCTTCTCTTCCTCCTTCTCTTCCTCCTCTTGCTGGTGCTCCTTTTTTTTTTTTTTTTTGGTTTTTATATTTTCTTTAATTTATTATGTTTTTATTTTTTTGCTGCTTCTCTTCCTCCTCCTCTTGCTGGTGCTCCTTTTTTTAATTTTTTTTTTATTTTTTTATTTATTTTTTTTTGCTGCTTCTCTTCCTCCTCTTGCTGCTGCTCCTTTTTTTTTTTTTTATATTTAAATTTTTTTTTTTTTTTACTGTTTCTCTTCCTCCTTCTCTTTCTCCTCTTGCTGGTGCTCCTTTTTTTCTTTTTTTTGGGTTTTTATATTTTTTTAGATTTTTTTTTTCCTGCTTCTCTTCCTCCTTCTCTTCTTCCTCTTGCTGCTGCTCTTTGTTTTTCTTTGTTTTTCTTTTTTTGGGGTTCTATATTTTTTTAATTTTTTAATTTTTTTTTTTGCTGCTTCTCTTCCTCCTCTTCCTGCAGCTCCTTTTTTTTTTTTTTTTTTTTGTATTTTTATCATTTTTTTTTTATCTTATTTTTTTTTTTTGCCACTCTCTTCCTCCTTCTCTTCTGCCTCTTGCTGCTGCTCCTTGTTTTTTTTCTTTTTTTTTTTTTGGTTTTTATATATTTTTAAATTTTAAATATTTAACTTAGCCGGTGAATATATAGCTGCAACTCTGTTGCTCGACAGACAAACTGTACAGAAAAAACTCGCCAGCGATCGCTATACAGGTTGCGGGTGTGCCCAACAGCCCCATCTGTCGGCCAGATACCAAGCTCTATGTAAACAAAGACTCAATTTTCTCTCTGTCGACGTGTCGACAAGACGTACTTTACTCGCTGTTGCTAAACTGGAGTTTTTCACATCATCTTGGTGAAGTACTATATTCTGGTTTTGAGCTTTCGCTGTGCAGGGTTTTTCTTCAAATAAATCCTTGAACTCATTTTTGTATCGGATTCATTGTTGATGACTTAGATCGTTTTTTTGGAATTTTCCCTTGACCAATTCAAAATGGCTGACCCTTCACAAGTTCCCAAATTTAGAAAATGCAATGCTAGGGACTGTTCTAGGCGTCTTCCGAAGGCTTCTATCGACCCTCACACTGTTTGTTCCAATTGTCGGGGTAAAACCTGTCAATTGGAAGATCGGTGTGAGGAGTGCGTGGGCCTTTCGGAATTCGATTTTATCGAATTTGAAAAGTACACACGCAGGCTAGAGAGAGATAGAGTTAGAAGTTCTTCTAGGTCTATTGATGTTTCCTCTCCTCATGCCCCACAACCTATTCCTTCCCCTGTAGTGGTTGTTCCTAACCCCCCTCCTAGCACTCAGGAACCATCGATGGCAGACATGATGCGTGCCATCCATGCCCTGGAGGAGAGAGTTGAGTCCCTTGCAAGTGACCGCAATCAGCTCATGGCGGATGTTAAGGAACTTGAGTGCCAAAGTGCAGTGGGAAGTGCTAAAGTGCCAAGTGATAGTGTTGTGAACAGTGTTGCGCTTGAGGGTTCGTCTGTTCGTGCCTGTCGTCCTCCTAGTCCGGGACCTCTTGCAAGCTCCCAAGTCCAGGGGAGAAGCAATGTCGCATGACGCATGGGTTCGAGAGGCTTTAATCAGCGAATAGACGTTCCCTCCATGGTATCAGGCGTATCTCCCCAAGATCGCCCCTACCTACGTAAGACGAGAGAGCCCATTTATACCTCGTCGTCTGAAGGTGTTTCTCGTAAGAAACTTTGGACCAAGGTCTCACGACCTTTAAAACGTAAATCGGTCCCTTCAGGACAAGTCCAACGTCCCGGTTGTAGCCACTGGGTCAGTTCGGACTCGTTGCCGTCATCTGATGACTGCTCACCGCCTAAGAGAGGCAAAGCGGTACCGCTTCAGGCACTAACACCGTCTGTCGCCGCATCTGCTCCCGTAGACCCTAAATGGGCTTTGCTGCAAGACATGCAGTCCAAGCTTACGTCTTTGATGCAGGACTTTCATGCGGAGAAGGTTGCTGCCGTACCTCCTAACCTACAACCTTCCAAGCGATCGGTTGTGCGTCCTGTTGACGCTGAGGTAACCTTCTCGCGTATACCAGTTGAGGGGGTTCCTCGACCGATGCGATCCAGTGTGGGTTGCCAGCCGCATGTTGACGTTAAGCGACGCACGGAGGTGGTTGTTGACGTTCTGGACGTTCAACAACCATCAGAGGTGACTTGTTTTGACGCGGTGCGTCAACCTCCGCAACCCAGTGTGGTTTCCACTGCGCAACCCAGTCGGTCTAGACAGTCTCGGGTAGACGCTGTGCGTCCTCGCGCTCCCATGGTTGTTGACAGTTCACAGACTGTGCAGCAGTTCCATGACGTTGCATCCGGCTCCGTCACGCATGCACCAGTGCAACCGGACTCAGCGAACCAGACGTTACCCACTCCGTTGCCGTTTCCTCATCAGTTTTCGGATGAGGAACTTTCTGATGATGATGTTGCTGCACATCAAGATGATCAACAATCAGAACTGGACGAGCCTAAGTCAACTCAACCATCTTTGGACTTTAGAAAAGTTTTGGCTATTTTCAAAGAGCTGTTTCCTGACCAGTTTGTTTCTGTGGCTCCTTGTTCTCCGCCGTCAGAGTTTGTTTTAGGCATGCCTTCTACCGCACCTGCCTTTACTAGACTCGTCCTCGCACGCTCGTCTAAGAGAGCTTTGCGGGTGATAGGAGACTGGTTAGAGTCCAAGAAGAGTTTAGGGAAGACAGCATTTGCCTTTCCCCCTGCTAAACTCTCTTCTAGATCGAGCGTCTGGTATGCCACGGGAGAAGTTCTCGGCTTAGGAGTTCCTGCCTCTGCCCAGGGCGACTTCTCAAGTCTTGTAGACTCTCCCCGCCGCCTTGCCATGAGACGCTCAAAAATTTGTTGGTCATCATCGGACCTGGACCACCTTATGAAAGGGATCTTTGGGGCTTTTGAAGTCTTTAACTTCTTAGACTGGTGCCTAGGAGCCCTGAGCAGGAAAATCTCTTCGACAGATAAAGAGACTTCTTTGCTCATTATGTCCTGCATGGACAAGGCCGTCCGTGATGGGTCCAATGAGCTTGCTGCCTCATTTGCGTCCGAGAGTCTCTCTGCTCGTTCCTGTCTGCTGGAGTTACACCATGCCAGAGATCTGAGCTTCTCTTTGCTCCCCTTTCCAAGTGCCTATTTCCAGAAGTCTTGATAAAGGAAATTGCTGCTTCGTTAGTGCAGAAGGACACTCACGATCTAGTTGCGTCCTCAGCTCGCAAAGCTCCCCCTTTGCCTACATTGACTACTAGACCGAGGATTGACACTCCAGCGTCTCGCTTTATTCCGCCCTTTCGTGGCAGAGCCTCCAGCAGAGGAGGTGCTCGTGCCGAAGGGAAGCGAGGGAAGAGGAAAGGATCCAAGTCCTCTAAGGGCAGAGTCTGACTGCCCGCAACTTCAGACAGCAGTGGGAGCCAGACTCAAGAACTTCTGGCAAGCCTGGGAGAGGAGAGGCGCAGATTCACAATTTGTGAAGTTGCTCAGAGAGGGGTACAAAATCCCTTTTGTACGCAAACCCCCTCTAGCAACGTCTCCCATCGATCTCTCTCCCAGGTACAGAGAGGAAGAAAAGAGACAAGCCCTGAAACTGGAAGTGTCTCTTTTGCTAGAGAAGGGAGCAGTGGTCAAAGTCTCGGATCTTCAATCACCGGGATTCTACAACCGCCTCTTCCTGGTTTCAAAGAAGACAGGAGGGTGGAGACCGGTGCTAGACGTCAGTGCTCTGAATGTCTTTGTCACAAAGACGAAGTTCTCCATGGAGACCACAAAGTCAGTCTTAGCAGCGGTCAGAAGGGAAGACTGGATGGTCTCCCTAGATCTAAGAGACGCCTACTTCCACGTCCCCATTCACTCAGACTCTCAACCTTTTCTGAGATTCGTTTTCGAAAATGTGGTCTACCAGTTTCGGGCCCTGTGCTTTGGCCTAAGCACAGCTCCTCTCGTGTTTACGAGGCTGATGAGGAATGTAGCCAAATTCCTCCACTTATCGGACATCCGAGCCTCCCTTTATTTGGACGACTGGCTTCTCAGAGCCTCTTCCAGTCGTCGCTGTCTGAAGGATCTCAAGTGGACTCTAGATCTGACTAAGGAATTGGGACTCCTAGTCAATTTGGAAAAGTCGCAACTGGTCCCATCCCAAACTATTGTGTATTTTGGGATGGAGATTCACAGTCTAGCTTTTCGGGCTTTTCCGTCGGCCCCCAGAATAAGTCAAGCCCTGTTATTCATCCAGAACATGCTGAAGAAGGAACGCTGCTCAGTCAGGCTGTGGATGAGTCTGGTAGGGACGCTATCATCCCTGGAACAATTTGTGTCACTAGGAAGACTACACCTCCGTCCGCTTCAATACCATCTAGCTTTTCACTGGAAAAAGGACAAGACGCTAGAAGCGGTCTCGATCCCGATTTCCGAAAAGATGAAGTCTTGTCTGACTTGGTGGAAGGACAATATCAACTTAAGAGAGGGTCTTCCCCTGGCTGTTCAGACTCCCAACCACGTTCTCTTCTCGGACGCATCGGACGTGGGCTGGGGCGCGACACTAGACGGTCGGGAATGCTCAGGACGGTGGAACTCGAGTCAGAGGAGCATGCATATCAACTGCAAGGAGCTGTTGGCAGTACATCTGGCCTTGAAAAGCTTCAAGTCTCTCCTTCGAGGCAAAGTGGTGGAAGTAAACTCAGACAACACCACGGCCTTGGCGTACATCTCCAAACAAGGAGGGACCCACTCACTGACGTTGTACGAGATCGCAAGGGACCTGCTCATCTGGTCAAAAGGTCAAGACATCTCCCTAGTAACGAGGTTCATCCAAGGCAACTTGAATGTCATAGCAGATTGTCTCAGTCGGAAAGAGCAAGTAATTCCAACAGAATGGACCCTCCACAAGGATGTGTGCAAGAGATTTTGGGCCACTTGGGGCCAACCAACCATAGATCTCTTTGCAACCTCGCTGACCAAGAGGCTTCCAATCTATTGCTCTCCAGTCCCGGACCCAGCAGCAATACATATAGATGCCTTTCTCCTAGATTGGTCACATCTGGATCTCTACGCATTCCCACCGTTCAAGATTGTCAACAAGGTACTGCAGAAGTTCGCCTCTCACGAAGGGACAAGGTTGACGCTAGTTGCTCCCCTCTGGCCCGCGAGAGAATGGTTCACCGAGGTTCTTCGATGGCTAGTAGACGTTCCCAGAAGTCTTCCTCTAAGGGTGGACCTTCTACGTCAGCCTCACGTAAAGAAGGTACACCAAAGCCTCCTCGCTCTTCGTCTGACTGCCTTCAGACTATCGAAAGCTTCTCGAGAGCTAGAGGCTTTTCGAAGGAGGCAGCCAGTGCGATTGCTAGAGCAAGGAGAGCATCCACCATTAGAGTCTACCAATCGAAGTGGGAAGTCTTCCGAGACTGGTGCAAGTCAGTTTCTGTATCCTCGACCAGTACCTCTGTAGCTCAAATAGCTGATTTTCTCTTATACCTGAGAAAAGGACGATCCCTTTCAGCTCCCACTATCAAGGGCTACAGAAGCATGTTGGCATCGGTCTTCCGGCATAGATGCTTAGATCTTTCCAACAATAAAGATCTTCAAGACCTCCTTAAGTCTTTTGAGACCACCAAGGAGCGTCGTTTGGCTACCCCTGGTTGGAATTTAGACGTGGTACTAAGATTCTTCATGTCAGACAGGTTTGAGCCGCTACAATCAGCCTCCCTGAAAGATCTCACTCTAAAGACTCTTTTCCTGGTATGCTTAGCCTCAGCTAAAAGAGTCAGTGAGAATCATGCCTTCAGCAAGAACATCGGATTTTCGTCAGAAAAAGCCACCTGTTCGCTACAACTTGGTTTTCTAGCCAAAAATTAGCTGCCTTCTCGGCCTTGGCCTAAATCTTTCGATATTCCCAGCTTATCGGAGATTGTAGGCAATGAACTAGAAAGAGTCTTATGCCCTGTGAGAGCTCTTAAGTTCTATTTAAAGCGTACCAAACCTTTACGAGGCTAATCTGAAGCTTTATGGTGTTCAGTTAAGAAACCATCTTTGCCTATGTCAAAGAATGCTTTATCATACTTTATCAGACTGTTAATACGAGAAGCTCATTCACATCTGAGTGAGGAAGACCGAGCTTTGCTTAAGGTGAAGACGCACGAAGTTAGAGCTGTTGCAACTTCCGTGGCCTTTAAGCAAAATAGATCTCTGCGAAGTATAATGGACGCAACCTATTGGAGAAGCAAGTCAGTGTTCGCGTCTTTTTATCTAAAGGATGTCCAGTCTCTTTACGAGGACTGCTACACACTGGGACCATTCGTAGCAGCGAGTGCAGTAGTGGGTGAGGGCTCAACCACTACAATTCCTTAATTCCATATCCTTTTAATCTTTCTCTTGAAATGTTTTTTAATGTTGTTTTTATGGGTTGTCCGGAAGGCTAAGAAGCCTTTCGCATCCTGGTTGATTTGGCGGGTGGTCAAAGTCATTTCTTGAGAGCGCCTAGATTAGGGGTTTGATGAGGTCCTGTTGTATGGGTTGCAACCCTTGATACTTCAGCTCCTAGGGGTCGATCAGCATCCTAAGAGGATCGCGAGGCTCCGTAAGGAAGACATACTTATAAGGCAGAGTAATCGTTCAAGTCGACTTCATTACCAGGTACCTATTTATTTTGTTTTTGTTATTTTGATAACTTCTAAAAGAAATAAAAACTCTTAGCTCATAAAATGTAAACATATATTACTGGTCTCTACCCACCATCCTGGGTGTGAATCAGCTATATATTCACCGGCTAAGTTAAATATTTAAAAATGATATTTTAATTATAAAATAAATTTTTGAATATACTTACCCGGTGAATATATAAATTAAATGACCCTCCCTTCCTCCCCAATAGAGACGCAGTGGGACGAGGAGAAAATTGAGTCTTTGTTTACATAGAGCTTGGTATCTGGCCGACAGATGGCGCTGTTGGGCACACCCGCAACCTGTATAGCGATCGCTGGCGAGTTTTTTCTGTACAGTTTGTCTGTCGAGCAACAGAGTTGCAGCTATATATTCACTGGGTAAGTATATTAAAAAAATTATTTTATAATTAAAATATCATTTTTTTTTTTGCTGCTTGTCTTCCTCCCTCTCTTCCTCCTCTTGCTGCGGTTTTTTTTTTTTTTTTTTTTTTTTTTTTTTGCTGCTTCTCTTCCTCCTTCTCTTCCTCCTTCTCTTCCTCCTCTTGCTGCTGCTGCTCTTTTTTTTTATATTTAAATTTTTTTTTTGCTGCTTCTTTTCCTCCTTCTCTTCCTCCTCTTGCTGCTGCTCCTTTTTTTTTATCTTTTTTTTTTTATTTTGCTACCTCTGTTCTTCCTTCTCTTCCTCCTCTTACTGCTGCTCCTTTTTTTTTTTTATTTTTTTTTGCTGCTTCTCTTCTTCCTTCTCTTCCTCCTCTTGCTGCTGCTCCTTTTATTATAATCTTTTTTTTTTTTTTGCTGCTTCTCTTCTTCCTTCTCTTCCTCCTCTTTCTGCTGGTCTTTTTTTGGGGGGGTTTTATATATTTTTTTAATTTTTTTTTTGTTTTTTTTTTTTTTTGCTGCTTCTCTTCCTCCTTTTCTTCCTCCTCTTGCTGGTGCTCCTTTTTTTTTTCTTTTTTTTTTGTATTTTTATATTTTTTTGTTTTTTTTTTTTGTTTTTTTTGCTGCTTCTCTTCCTCCTCCTCTTGCTGCTGCTCCTTGTTTTTTTTTTGTTTTTTTGGTTCTTATATTTTTTTTTTATTTTTTTTTTATATCTTTTTGCTGCTTTTCTTCCTCCTTCTCTTCCTCCTCTTGCTGCTACTCCTTTTTTTTTCTTTTTTTATTTTCTTTAGGTTTTTTTGTTTTTTTGCTGCTGCTTCTCCTCCTTCTCTTGCTCCTCTTGCTGCTGCTCCTTTTTTCTTTTTTGTTTTTTGGTGGCGATTTTATAATCACCATTTTTTTTTTGGTTGCGATATTATAATCACCACTTGTTTTTTTTTTTTTTGGTGGCGATATCATCATCACCATATTTTTTTTTTGGTGGGGATATTATACCGCCCATTTTTTTTTGGGGGGGGGGATACTATACTCCCCAATTTTTTTTTTTTGTGGGGATACTATACTCCCCAATTTTTTTTTTTTTTTTTTTTTTTGTGACAATATCATAATCACCATTTTTTCTTTTTTGGTGGGGATACTATACCGCCCTTTTTTTTGTGGGGATACTATACTCCCCAATTTTTTTTTTTTTTTTTTTTTTTTTTTGTGGCGATATCATAATCATCATTTTTTTTTGGTGGGGATACTATACCGCCCATTTTTTTTTTTTTTTTGTGGGGATACTATACTCCCCAATTTTTTTTTTTTTGGTGGCGATATCATAATCACCATTTGTTTTTTTTTTATTGGTTGCGATATTATAATCACCATTTTTTGTGGCGATATTATAATCACCATTTTTTTTTGTTTTTTGGTGGCGATATTATAATCACCATTTTTTGTGGCGATATTATAATCACCATTTTTTGTGGCGATATTATAATCACCATTTTTTTTGTTTTTTGGTGGCGATATTATAATCACCATTTTTTGTGGCGATATTATAATCACCATTTTTTTTTTTGTTTTTTGGTGGCGATATAATCACCATTTTTTTTTGGTGGCGATTTTATAATCACCATTTTTTTTTTGTTTTTTGGTGGCGATATTTTAATCACCATTTTTTGTGGCGATATTATCATCACCATTTTTTTTTTTTTTTGGTGGCTATATTATAATCACCATTTTTTTTTGTATTTTGGTGGCGATATTATAATCACCATTTTTTTTTGTTTTTTGGTGGCGATATTATAATCACCATTTTTTTTGTGGCGATATTATAATCACCATTTTTTTTTTGTTTTTTGGTGGCGATATTTTAATCACCATTTTTTGTGGCGATATTATCATCACCATTTTTTTTTTTTTTTTGGTGGCTATATTATAATCACCATTTTTTTTTGTATTTTGGTGGCGATATTATAATCACCATTTTTTTTTGTTTTTTGGTGGCGATATTATAATCACCATTTTTTTTGTGGCGATATTATAATCACCATTTTTTTTTGTTTTTTGGTGGCGATATTATAATCACCATTTTTTGTGGCGATATTATAATCACCTTTTTTTTTTGGTGGCGATATTATAATCACCATTTTTTTTTTTTGGTGGCGATATCATAATCACCATTTTTTTTTTGGTGGGGATGCTATAACGCCCATTTTTTTTTCTTTTTTTTGTGGGGATACTATACTCCCCAATTTTTTTTTTTTTTTGGTGGCGATATTATAATCACCATTTGTTTTTTTTTATTGGTTGCGATATTATAATCACCATTTTTTGTGGCGATATTATAATCACCATTTTTTTTTTTTTTGGTGGCGATATTATAATCACCATTTTTTGTGGTGATATTATAATCACCATTTTTTTTTTTGGTGGCGATATTATAATCACCATTTTTTTTTGTTATTTGGTGGCGATATTATAATCACCATTTTTTTTTGGTGGTGATATTATAATCACCATTTTTTTTTGTTTTTTGGTGGCGATATTATAATCACCATTTTTTTTTTGGTGGCGATATTATAATCACCATTTTTTTTTGTTTTTTGGTGGCGATATTATAATCACCATTTTTTTTGTTTCGATATAATCATTTTTTTTTTTTTTTTTTTGGTGGCAATATTATAATCACCATTTTTTTTTTTGTATTTTGGTGGCGATATTATAATCACCATTTTTTTTTTTTGGTGGCGATACTATACTCGCCATTTTTTTTTTTTTTTGGCAATATTATAATCACCCTCCTTTTTTTTTTTTTTTTTTTTTTTTGGCTGTTCCTGTTCTTGCTGTTTTTCACGACCCCCAGCTGTTTGTAGACTTTTCGCTCATAACTGATGCTGTTAGCTACTATCAATTGTAGCTGCTAATTACTGCTGCTACTACTTGCTACTGCTAGCTGCCGTTGCTAGTGCTGCTGCTTGCTGCTGCTACTGCTGCTCTTGCTTGCGGCTGCTACTGCTACTGCTGCTCTTGCTTGCGGCTGCTGCTGCTACTGCTGCTCTTGCTTGCTGCTGCTGCTGCTACTGCTGCTCTTGCTTGTGGCTGCTGCTGCTGCAGCTCTCTGATGCTTCTGCAGACTGCTGCTTCAGCTCTCTGCTGCTTCTGCAGACTGCTGATTCAGCTCTCTGCTGCTTCTGCAGCTCTCTGCTGCTTCTGCAGCTCCCTGCTGCTTCTGCAGCTCTCTGCTGCTTCTGCAGACTGCTGATTCAGCTCTCTGCTGCTTCTGCAGACTGCTGATTCAGCTCTCTGCTGCTTCTGCAGCTCTCTGCTGCTGCTGCAGCCTGCTGCAGCTGCGCGCTACTGCAATTGTTGCTGCTGCAAGCTCCTGCTGCTAGCACATGTTGCTTGCTGTTGCTCCTAGCTGCTGCTAGCTGCTTCTGCTAACGTCTGCTGCATGCTGCTGCTAACTTCAGCTGCGGCTGCTGCTAGCTACTGCTAACTGTTGCTTTTCCATTGCTGCTGCTAACTTCAGCTGCGGTTGCTGCTAGCTGTTGCTTTTCCATTGCTGCTGCTAACTTCAGCTGCGGCTGCTGCTAGCTACTGCTAACTGTTGCTTTTCCATTGCTGCTGGTTATGCTACTGCTGCTAACTTTTGCTAGCTATTACTATCTCCTACTCCTACTATTTGATGCCCACAGCTGCGAGTTCCTAAAAATTTGTACTGATGCTGCCCACCTAACCATGAATGCCTGCCTCCAAAAGATGCAGCTTCTCTTCCCAGCCAAAGATGTCTTGGTTCAACCTCCAAGAACTTGTCTGCATACTAGAAGAATCCCAGCTTCATCCCTCTGCATAGCCGGTCTTCTAGATTATTCCCCCAGAACCACCCGAAGGTTGGTATCCAGAAGAATAGATCTAGATATCCGACCATTTGTACACTTGACAAAGGTCCTGTACACCCCATCAAGGTACATAGCATACTAGATTCAGCCAGGTTCCTTCCCTCTGCAGATTCTGTTGTCCTCCAGGTTATTCCAAGCATCCTTCAAGCTGGATAGTTAGCCTTGCATCTTTTAAGCTGGGGGCAGTCCATCCAAGCGTTCTTCAAGCCGAATAGTTTCAGGTGTCCTTTCTAGTGAAACTGATGTCCTGAACCTGTCCAGAATGGGTGAAGCACAAAACTTAACGAAAAGATTATTCCTTTCCAAATGAAACTAAACAGAAAAAAAATCCTTTCCAAAATAAAATCAAACAAATTTTATTCCCTTTTTCCTATAAATATTTTTCTTTTTTTGGTGGCGATATTATAATCACCATTTTTTTTATCTTTTATTTTTTTTGGTGGCGATATTATAATCACCATTTTTTTTTTGATGGCGATATTATAATCACCATCTTTTTGTTTTTTCTTTGGTGGCGATATTATAATCACCAATTTTGTTTTTGTGGTGATATTATAATCACCATTTTTTTTTTTTTTTTTGGTGGCGATGTTATAATCACCATTTTTTTGTTTTTTGTTTTTTTTGGGTGGCGATATTATAATCACCATTTTTTTTTTTTTGGTGGCGATGTTATAATCACCATTTTTTGTTTTTTGTTTTTTTTTTTTTTGGTGGCGATATTATAATCACCATTTTGTTTTTTGTGTTTTTTGGTGGCGATATTATAATCACCATTTTTTTTTTTTTTTTTTTTTTTTGGTGGCGATATTAAATTTATAATCACTTTTTTTTTGTTTTTTGTTTTTTTTTTTTTTGGTGGCGATATAATCACCATTTTTTTTTTGGTGGCGATGATATAATCCCTAGTTTTTTTCATATTTTGCGTTGGGATATAATTCCTCTTTAGTTTTTTTTTCCAGCCCTGCCTTCTCGTCTCTTGAAAGGCGAATCTATTCAACTGGCTATCCCATATTACATCCCCAGTCTGCTCACCA
Source organism: Palaemon carinicauda (assembly GCF_036898095.1). Classification (NCBI taxonomy): domain Eukaryota; kingdom Metazoa; phylum Arthropoda; class Malacostraca; order Decapoda; family Palaemonidae; genus Palaemon; species Palaemon carinicauda. The sequence continues at coordinate 114,314,151 of NC_090727.1, read as the reverse complement.
GAAATGTCCATGTGATATAATTCCTTCAACTCGGGGTGTGTTTGAGAGAGACCGTCTACAAGTTGGCTAATAGCGTCATTCTTATGGTTTAATTCCATCTCTAGGTTCATGTTTCTTTCCATCATAATTTGATACTTTTCCTTATAAATTGCAAATTCGTCTGCCACTGAAGTTAGATTCCCAATTTCTTCTTCCAGAATTTTATTCTTCTCGTCGGCCTTCATCAACGTATTTCTTGTGGCCCTCTCCTCCGAGAGGTCTCTCTTCAGTCGTCTATTCTCTGCTTTAACACCAGCAAATTCTTTCCAGAGTTTTCCCAGTTCCTCCTCAGCCATTTCCAGATCGCACACCACGTCTTTCTTAATTAATAGTTCAGTCTTCAATTTGCAGTTCTCATCCAGGACAGTATCCAATTTAGTTCCTATTCTATAGACCTCCTCGACTGCAGCGTTAAGTTCACTTTCTAAAGCTGCCTTTTGACCAACGTTTTCGGTCTTCAGTCTCTTGTTTTCAGCCTTAACACTGTCCAGTTCAGCCAGAGTGTTCGGATCTCCTTATCAGCACTTTCGACGTATTCCTCCAAGTCGCTCTTTTCCAGAAGTTTCTCGTTGGCTGTCTTGAGATCTTCTGTTACTCTTTCCAGCTTCTTCTCGAGTATCCGAATTTCCTCATG
>NC_090727.1:114295978-114308478 GCF_036898095.1 Palaemon carinicauda | reverse complement strand
ATATATATATATATATATATATATATAAGATATATATATATATATATATATATATATATATATATATATATATATATATAAATAAAATATATAATGCAGCCTTTTTCTAGTCCACTGCCTGCCGAAGGCTTCAGCCATGTTTTTTATTCATGTTTGGGGTCTGGCCATTTTTCATCAACACGTTAACCACCGCTGACTGATTAAAGTAGGAAATTTTCGTTTTTTTTTTTTTTTTTTTTTTTTTTTTTTTTTTTTTTTTTTTGACCTGTACAGCTTTGCTGATCATGGCGATACGCAAACCCTTTCACCACGTTAAGGTGTCCCCACTCAGAAAGGATTGCTTAGATTGTGTGAGGTTAGCGAAACATCATAACCTATTTTATGAGCGTTTGATATATATTACTGGAAAGATGGTAGTCCCCGGGTAGACACGGGTAGGGTATCTACCTGTCATTAAGGTGTGACTGACAGGGGAGTTGATGGTTTTACCAATTGGCCCACAAAATTTTGACTTTTTTTTTTTTTTTTATCCACGAATAATGTTGGTTAGAGCTGAAGTCTTTATCCATTTTGTTTTGCCTTTTTAAATTTTAGATTTTTGCTAATTATAATGATTAATCTCACTTAGTTAATTTATCAATACAGCAAACTGATCTGTCTACTAGTGTATTTGATTCATATATTACCGTTGTATTTATTTTCAATGTACTTATATATTCGAGTTACCTATTAACGATGTGATAAAAAACGATTCCTGGTGTAATTAAATTAGTATATTAATGTAATTGAAATTAATACTGATGACTTTTCTTTTTACGAGCGTAATATACACACTTTAAATTTTGCCGTAAACAAAAACGGTTAAAATCCTGGTATAAATGTTGCCATACATTTACCGTCTTAAAAACGGATATGTTGACATTATGGTCACTAACCCGTAAAAGGTAATAACAAAGTAGGTTAAAAATTACACACACTTGTATTTTACAAAAATACGGCTGAGAACAGTATATTTTTTACTGAGAATTTCCGATTAAAATTACAATTTTTCAAGTGTAATATAATTAAGTCCTTATTAAACAGTTCGCTTATATTACTCTCATTAAGTAATTAGTTGAGTGTGAATATTATATATTAAATCATAAATATCTAATTATTTTTGTTAATTTATAGGTATAATTGTTATTTATTAATGATTCATTTAGAGGAAGATTTGAACATTTAGGCCCATTTGTGGCTTTATGATATCAATTATTTGAAAATCTCGAAATCTCTGTATTATTATTACCATTTCGTAGTCATTTTCAATCCTTCGTAAACACATTTTCTTTGGAGAAACAGCTACTCATTTAACAATGTTTTCAGAGGAAATTTTAGTTATTAACAACAATCTTGATTTGTTCTCCTAAAACGTCTTGCCTCCATTCGAAAAAAAAATGTTAACCTGTTAAATTTTTGTTAACCTGTAAATAGTCAGGGGGTAAATCCAGTCAGAATTCATGATTACATGCCCGAGTATTTGTGGTTAAATCTCCAAGAATTCTAGTTGAAATCCCCTTAGAATTCGTTGTTAAATCTCCTCAGAATTCGTGATTAAGTCCCCTTAGAGTTCGTTGTTAAATCTCCTCAGAATTCGTGATTAAGTCCCCTTAGAGTTCGTTGTTAAATCTCCTCAGAATTCGTGATTAAGTCCCCTTAGAGTTCGTTGTTAAATCTCCTCAGAATTCGTGATTAAGTCCCCTTAGAGTTCGTTGTTAAATCTCCTCAGAATTCGTGATTAAGTCCCCTTAGAATTCGTTGTTAAATCTCCTCAGAATTCGTGATTAAGCCCCCCAGGGTTCATGGTTAAATCCGCAAGAATGCGTGAATAAATCTCCCCCAGAATTCTTTCTTTCTTGTTTTGGGTTTAAATCCAACCCTCCAGTGAAGTCGAGTGAACTACTCGGGCGGGTCCACATTAATCATCTAACGAAACATTTTCATTATAACTTATACAATTCTTTGATTGTAGCATCTTCCAAATCATATGATCTTGTGAAAAGTAATGTCTTTAGTTTCTTCTTAAATTCAATTGCTCCCTTTAGGTCCTTCATTTCAGTTGGCAGTTTATTATAATGTTTAGGCGCACAGTAGCTAAAAGCCCTTTCACCAAATTTACTATTTGTTCTTGTTTCGGATAGCCTATGTTTGTCACTCGTGTGTCTTGTGTTAACATTTGTTTCTAGTTCTAGTTTATTTAGGCATTCATTTAGATATTTTGGTTCAGTATCTTAAACGTTAGTAAGAGTAGCTTGTATTCAATTATCGCTTTTACCGGCAGCCAGCGTAATTGTGTAGTCCTTTTATTAATCTAGCGGCTCTGTTTTTTACTCTCTGAATTTTCTTCAGCTGATAATTTGGTAAGCCATAGAACAGTGAGTTGCAGTAATCAATTCTTGAAAATGTGGTGATTAATGAGTATGGCCATAGATTTTTCATCTAAGTATTTACTAATAAATGCTATGTTTCTAATATGATAGTTACAATTTCTTACCATATTATTTATATGTTCATTCATTGTCAGTCTATCATCCATGATTACTCCAAGATATCTGACAGATTTCTTTAGGTCAATGATCGATTGACCTATTTCAATTCTTTGGAAGCATTCAATTCTTTTTATATCTTTTTCATTTCCAAAAATAATACATTCAATTTTATCTTCATTGAGCTTGAGCTTTTTTGTTAACATCCAAGCCTTAATGTCATTCATTATTTCATGTATCTTTCTTTTAGCTTCATCAACTGATTCTGTTGGGAAATAGAATTGTGTATCATCAGCGTAGATTTTAAACTTAACTCTGTGAGTTTCAAGTATATTTGCCAGTTCAATCGTGTAAATTTCAAACAGGAGAGGACCTAGTACACTACCTTGAAACACCCCTTTGGTTAGTTTTCTTGTCTCAGATTCAACTTTTGATATTACTAGTTTAACTTTGCGGTTTTCAAGATAACTCACAAACCAGTCATATGCTCGTTCTACGATGCCCACAGCTTTAAGGTCTTCCATCAGATATGTATGTTCTACAGTATCAAATGCTGCACTTAGATCAAGCATCACAAGAATGCAACACTTGCCATTTGTTATAATTTCTGTTGTCGTTTTTTAATCGCTAACACTGTTGTTTCTGTGGAGTAATTTTCTCTATGCAGATTGATCATCAGGTATGGCATTAGATTTTTTCAGATGTTTCCAAGTTTGTTCGTGTACAGCAGTTTCAATAATTTTCGGAAAATATGACAGATTTGATATTGGCCTATATGAACTTAAATTGTCTGCATCACCTTTTCCTTTATACACAGGCTTGATACATGCAACTTTTTCACAATCTCCCCAGGATTCTTGGTTAAATTCCCTCAGAATATGGGACTAAATTCCCCAGAATTCGTGATTAAATCCCTACATTATTCGAGATTAAGTCTCCCCCAGATTGTTCTTAAATCTCCCCAGAATTCATGGTTAAATCTCCCCAGAATTCATGGTTAAATCTCCACAGAATTTATGCTTAAATCTCCCCAGAATTCATGGTTAAATCTCCCCAGAATTCATGGTTAAATCTTCCCAGAATTTATGGTTAAATCTCCCCAGAATTCATGGTTAAATCTCCACAGAATTCATGGTTAAATCTCAACAGAATTCGTGATTAAATCCCCAGAAATCGTGGTTAAATCTCCAGAATTCGGGATTAAATTCCCTGGGATTCGTGGTTAAATTCCCAGATTGCGGGTTTAAATCCCCCAAGGATTTTGGGTTAAATCTCCCAAGTATTCTGAGTTAAATCCCAAGGATTCTGGGTTAAATCCCCTAAGGATTCTGGGTTAAATCCCCTAAGGATTCTGGGTTAAACGTTCCAAGGATTGTGGATTAAATCTCCCAAGGATTCGGACTTGAAAACTCTTAAGAGTTCGGGATAAAGTCCCTCATCAGGATTTTTGGTTTAAATCCCACACGGAATTTGTGGTTAAAGCCCCTATAGGATTGGTAGTTAAATCCCTCATAAGATTTGTAGTTAAATCCCCCCAGGATTTGTAGTTAAATCCCCCAGGATACAAGGTTAAATCCCCGAGAATTTGTGGTTAAATGCCCCAAGCATTCGGATTCAAATCCCCCAGGAATCGTGGTTAAATCCCCAGATTGCATGGTTGAATCCCCGAGGATTCGGTGTTAAATCCCAGGATTTCATGGTTAAATCTCCAAGGGTTTTTGGGTTGAATCTCCTAAGAATTCTGACTTGAAACCCCCCAATTGTGCGGGATTAACTCCCCCACAGGATAAGTGGTGAAATCCCCTGTAGGATTTATGGCGAAAGCCCCCGTGGGATTTGTGGTGAAGTCTCCGTAGGATTAATTGGTGAAATCCCACGTATAATTTCTGGTTAAATCCCCTGTGTGATTTGTGGTTAAATCCCTGTATTTTTTGTGGTTAAATCCTCTGCAGTATTTGTGGTTAATTATTCCGTAGTGTGATTGTGGTTAAATCCTCCGTAGGATTTGTGGTTAAATCCTCCGTAGGATTTGTGGTTAAATCCTCCGTAGGATTTGTGGGTTAAATCCTCCATAGGATTTGTGGTTAAATCCTCCGTAGGATTTGTGGTTAAATCCCTCACAGGAATTGCTTAAATCCCTCAGGATTCGGGGGGTTAAATACCCTAGGATTCATGGTTAAATGTCCCAAGCCTTTTTACTTAAATCCTGAGGATTCGTGGTGAAATCCACCCACAGGATTATGGGATCAATCCACCTGGATTTCGTGGGCAAATGACCAGGATTTTGGGGTAAATCTTCCACAGGATTCGGGGATTTAAATTCCAAGGATTTTGCGGTAAATCTCCCTGGATAATGGTTGCAAATTCCCAGGATTTTGGGGTAAATCTTCCTCAGGATTCGGTGGGTTTAATCCCAAGGATTTTTGGGGTAAATCTCCCAGGATAATGGTGGCAAATTCCCAGGTTTTGGGGATAAATCTTCCTCAGGATTCGGGGATTTAATCCCAAGGATTTTGGGGTAAATCTCCCAGGATAATGGTGGCAAATCCCCCATGATTTTGCGGGCAAATCCCCACAGGATTCGTGGATAAATCCCCCGATGATTTTGTGGAAAATCACCCAGGATTCTGGAGGAGAGTATGTTGACTTACTTTATCTTTTAAGATTGTCAATGGAAACAATAAACTTGAGGTAAAGAATGTTCTTGTATTCGTTAAAAATCTGTTGGTTAAAATCGAGTTCCCAACGTTAGCGACCAATAGGCGTACTTGAGTAATTACGAGTACAGCATACAATTGTAACTAGCAAAATTTATTTTAAAGATCCTGTTTTTTTTTTTTATAATTAAAGTTAAAAAAAAACTTCAGATTTACGTTCATTTAAATGTCTTGATTATGAAAATTGCCTGATGAAATGTGCTAAAGATTGTCAACTTGTTTTTTTTTTTTTTCATTTAATCTATCACCTCCGCCTATGAAGTTGGAAGGGGAGGGGTAATGTCCTACCCTGCGTCTCTTAGTGGGTCCTGGTTGTACCCGTGGTGTGTGTGTGTGTGTGTGTGTGGGAACAGCTCACGTACAACAATTTTAAACTAGGTTCATATTTGAGGTGAATGGAAATTCACGCCAATTAATACATGTTAAGGTCAAAGGTCAAGAATTCAAAGTTGAGCCAAAGGTAGAGAAATAAGCTGCCGCGGCGTAGGTCTGCTCACTTACTGAGTGCCCCTCTAGTTCTTTAATGTTAACATAAACCTTTTTTAATTCACTGACAAGGTCAATTGACGTCGTCTGTACCTTTTATTATTTCGTATATTTCCTTCTATTTTCTTTTAGTGTAATTGTTGCTCATTTTGGCTAATCCCATTGCATTTACTGGGAATGATTAATGTAAGAGTATAATAACAAACAGTGTAAGTTGAATTATTCAGCAGAGACTGCATTTAATGTAACAGAAAGGCCGAAGGGACAGTCTGTACTGAGCAGTAATTAAGGTCTGTAGGCTACTGAGTAAATGACCTTAACTCTGTTAGAATAACCTTTTTGTCTTTTAAACATTTCCACTCTGATATAAAGGTCGATGTTAATTAATGTGACCAATGACCTTTCAAAGAGCTATATTAATCACCCCTTCACCTCCCCTTCGTGTACTCACACTTGGGGAGAGGTTTGGGGGTATGTTTTAACTGGTCACTAAGGATGTACAGTAATGTTCTTTGTATTACACATCGTATTTTCTATATATCCGAATATCTTACTTTTCAAATTTTTGGTTAAATAGTTTGGTCAATGAGGACAATATGTAAATAAACTTTATGCATACGTAACCATTCAAAATGCAACGCCATAAACGCTTGCTCTTAAAATCAGCTCTATTCATGTTTGCGATTTGAGAGGAACGGTTTGAAAACGTTAATTATCGAGAATTGTACGAAGTCATCTTAAGAAATATTAAGCCAGTATTTATCCCTCGAGTTCTCGTTACATCTAATGTACTTTTGAGACTGTGACGATGCCAGAGGAAATCTGTCAATCAATGATTCAACCGTGGCAGTCCAACAATTGATGATTGATAGTTTATTCATAAATTATAAAATACGAATACATTTCCACACATAAAATTAATAAAGTTTTTAGCAGTCAAGTTTATTCTACTGGTGGTATGATTTCCTTTTTAACAAATATTAAATATCTAAAATAACGTATATATTTTAACCAGTAGTTTTCTGTTTAAAAGGTGAGAGGTAGGGTAATTCTCTCTCTCTCTCTCTCTCTCTCTCTCTCTCTCTCTCTCTTCTCTCTCTCCTCTCTCTCTCTCTCTCCTCTCCTTTGAATATTAAACATATGAAATAACGTATTATGTATTTTTAATCCTTTACTTTTCTCCTAACTTTAAAGGTTGGAAGTATAATCTCTCTCTCTCTCTCTCTCTTCTCTCTCTCTCTCTCTCTCTCTCTCTCTCTCTCTCATGTACCATGGTTGGTGTATTTCAGTTTTAAAATATAATAATTTACGCTCTCATTGAAGTGACAATACCAATTCTGTTAGTGGTACTTTAATCTTTAAGACTTAAAACGAGCTATAGTCATCTGGTGTAAGCTGAAGTCGTTTTTTTAATGCATGATTTTTGGTTGGTTCCCTATTTTTACTCATTTGCTTTGCCAAGTGTTTACGCAGAAAATTTGCGTATTTTAAACTTATGTAATTTAGATAGTGAAATATGAACATTTGACATCATTCTCGTTTCGTAGAATAAGGTTATTATTGACGTAAATTTGTAGAGAAATAAGTTATGAATAAATATAAACGTTTTTGTCGCCAGTCTTGTGTTCTTAATAGGTCGTAGATACACCCGAAGATAAGTAGCAATATCTCTCTCTCTCTCTCTCCTCTCTCTCTCTCTCTCTCTCTCTCTCTCTCTCTCTCTCTCTCTCTCTCTCTCTCTCTCTCTCTCATTAAGTTTTATTCAAAGTTGTGTTGACACCTTTCTTTAAAAGATTTATTTGACCTAGATTCATAGTCATAATAAAGAAAATATTTGGAGCAGGTGGTATAAAAGACTTAAGCAATTAGCGGAGGAGGAGAGAGAGAGAGAGAGAGGAGAGAGAGAGAGGAGAGAGAGAGAGAGAGAGAGAGAGAGAGAGAGAGAGAGGAGCGCACTTGACTTGGTTATAAATGCTAACTTAATACATGAGCTAGATTGCGAGAATTCTATCTTAAGGAGAATTAGACGCCTCGAAACATTTGATAAGAGTAGCAGAGATCAATTTGATGACTCTTATTATACAAATAACTAGAACTGTTTAGGATTTTAAGGACTTTTTCTAAAGGATAATGGAATCCTTATCCCTCCCCCTATCCGGGTGGATTCCTGGATCCTATAACCGCTTACAGTACACCCTTGTGCTATCTTTGGTACTCACTCCGCAAAATAAAATTGCGGCCACTCTATCGCATTATAGATACCTGCAAAGCTTCTAAGCTTATATTTATTATTAGAATTAAGCTTATTTACCTGTACATAACTAAATTATTAATATTCTTAATATTTAATTTTATCCCTTAATTCTACCTTGAAATTAGTTGGGATATCCTGTGTTTTGGCTTTACACTGTTGTGGTCAATCTAGATTTTCAAAATTCTTTCCCATACATTGCCCTACTTATGTATGCTACTAGATCCGTTCTCGGATTTTGCAACATACCTACGATTTTAACCTATATTCTAGTCTTGGGTAGTACCATAGCCTCTGTACCATAGCCTCTGTACCATGGTCTTCCACTGTCTTGGGTAGTACCATAGCCTCTGTACCATGGTCTTCCACTGTCTTGGGTAGTACCATAGCCTCTGTACCATAGCCTCTGTACCATGGTCTTCCACTGTCTTGGGTAGTACCATAGCCTCTGTACCATGGTCTTCCACTGCCTTGGGTTAGTTCTCTTGCTTGAGGGTACACTCGGGCACACTCGGGCACACTATTCTATCTTATTTTTCTTCCTCTTGTTTTGTTAGTTTACATAGATATTTATTTTAATGTTGTTACGGTTCTTAAATTTTTTTATTTTTCCTTGTTTCATTTCCTCACTGGGCTATTTTCCCTGTTGGGGTCCCTGGGCTTATAGCATCGTACTTTTCCAAATAGAGTTGTAGCTTAGCAAGTAATAATAATAATAATAATAATAATAATAATAATAATAATAATAATAATAATAATAATAATGATAATAATAATTGAATCTCGTGTTATTGGAGTTTTTACAATTACCTCCGCCAACGAAGTTGGAAGGAGGTTATGTTTAACCCCATGTTTGTGTGTTTGTGAACAGCTTCCTGGTCCCAATTTTAATAATAATCATGAAACCTGCAGGGATTAACTCTTATGTAAAAAGCTGGAAATGATTAAATTTTGGAAGGTCAGGGTCAAAGGTCAAGGTCACGGTCAAGCAAAATGTCCAATTCACGTAATCAGCCAAAAGTTTGAACATCGTTGTCACAGAGTCTTCAAACTTGGTTCATATATGAGTGTACGAAAATCCACGACAATTAATACATGTTAAGATCAAAGTTCAATGTCAAGGTCGAGCAAAAGGTCGAGAAATAAGCTGCCTCTACAGTTACTGATAATTTCGTAATGATTAGGCCTATCCTGGGGTTCGAGCCTTACTAATTTAGTTTAATATAATCTACATATAGTGAAGTGGAAGTATTGTGCATCTCTCTCTCTCTCTCTCTCTCTCTCTCTCTCTCTCTCTCTCTCTCTCTCTCTCTCTCTCTCTCTCCATATAGCTTTGTATTTCTCCACACTGACTTGTACAGTATATATTTTCTTAATTTTCCATATAATTCATGATTCATCCGTAGAATCTGATTCATCTACAGAATGTCATTAATCCATAGAATCTGAATCATCTGAATTTAATTCATAAATTAAACAAAATTGAAAGTTAATGGAATTACCATCGGCGAGAAGGGCGACCGTAACATAAATGGTTTCTTCACCGACAATCTCCCAGTTTTCCCCATATCTCATTTTCTTCCTCTAGTTTATTTGTATAAACTTTTACCATATTTTATTAATTTTCTATATATTTAACTATTCATCTGCATAATATGATCCATCTGGATTCAGTTTATGAATTCGAAATTTGAATTATTTTTGGAGTTGTCGTTGGTGAAAAGGCCGTTACCAAAATGGTCTCTTCACCGACAATACCCCAATTTTCTCTTTCTTATTTTCCTCCTCCACATTTATTTTTACTATATTTTCTTAATTTTCTATATGTTTTATGATTAATATACATATGATTCATCTGGATGCAATTTATGAATTTATTATTTGAATATTTAATAGAATTTTCTTCGGTGAAAAGGCCGTCGGTCAACGATCTATCTTAAACCGTTAGTCTTGAAACAGAAATTTTACTAAAAGGAACTTTTCATTGTATTAGAATAGACAAATATTCCAGCACTAATAGTAGTCAATTCTTTTTGGCATTTAATATATAGGAAGTGGAAAATCTATCTTAAATGGGCAAATACTGAATCTTCTACGACTATTCCTTTATTTACTTTTATACGTAGAGTAAAAGACTGTCATTTTAATTCCAACAAGGAAAATAGTCCAGTGAGGAAAGGAAATAAGGAAACCACAAGAAAAGTAATTAACAATCAAAAATAAAATATCTTAACAGTAACAGTATTAGAATAAATATTTCGTACATAATCTATGAAATCTTTAACAAAACAAGAAGAGAAATAAGATAGAATAGTGTGCCCGAGTGTACCCTCAAGCAAGAGAACTCTAACCCAAGACAGTGCAAGGCCATGGTACAGAAGCCATGGCACTACCCAAGGCTAGAGAACAATGGTCTGATTTTGGAGTGTTACTAATTGAAGTCGTATAATCATGAGACTATAATCACCAACAGTGGTTGCCATAAGTGTTAATTTAAAAGCCCAAAGCTTTGCTTCATCTTAATCCCTTTGTTTCTTATGTCACTCACCCCTTATAGGGAGACCATCTCACTACGACCCAAAGGAACAATGTCGTATTGTAGTCTGTCTTTAGCAGCTGTTGATTCAATTGGACATTTAAAGGTTTATAGACAAGGGATATTGACATTGCCCTATCAAGCAGGACAATGTTCTAGAGACTGACCATGTATACATATGATCAACGCCCAAGCCCCCTCTCCAAGTTAAGACCAATGAGAGCCAGACAATGACTGCTGATGGCTCAGCAGGTAGACCTATAGGCTTCCCCACACCACCATCCTTATCTCAAAAGGATGATGAGGTGACAGAGACCAAAGGAACTAACAAGCTTGAGGCCACCACATAAGATTGGTTTAGGAATGACCAGGTACATAGCTTATGCTTCATTGCTAAATAATTTGGTTCGTAATCTCTGTAGAACCATATTATTTTTTTTATTACTAGCTAAGTTACATCGCCAGTTGGAAAAGCAAGATGATATAAACCCAAGGGGTCCTTACAAGGAAAAATAGTCCAGTGAGGAAATGAAATAAACTACAAGCGAAGTAATGACCAATTAAAACTAAATATTTTCAGAATATTAACATTTAGATTTTCGTATATACACTACAAAACTTCAAAAAACAAACAGGAGAAATGGTGGATTAGTGTGTCCGAGTGGACCCTCAAGTAAGAAGCTCAGTCAAATCTAACACTGTAATAAAGTTTACTCTTTTTAGCCAAGAGCTTAATCTTGAAAAAGTCCCTTTTGTTAATACGGAGAATATACAATCTTTGGGACGGCATTTAGAAAGCCATAGAACTCTGTGTATCTTGGCTGCTCCCATAACAAAACTAGTTTAGTTTTGACAGGATTTGTTGGCCGTGTGACGTACTGTACACCCAGCAACAAAACCGGTGTCGTCTGGCCAGACCTGACTTGGAGAGATCGTGCCCCTCTTACCCTGAAAGGTGGCCGACGTTAAACAACCAATTCATCGTTAGGATGGTTCGAATGTGAGGAGGAGAGACATTATCGATCTCACTCAAAGAAATGCGATGAAGAGAGTGAACTTTATCATTTTAAGAAATGTAATCTAATATTATTTCGAAACTTCTTCTTATATAGAAATAGGATAGGAAAATTCAAATAAAACGTTATGATAGAATATTTTGATGAATTAGTTTCGAAATGATATTCTTCTTTGTCTCGAAACTAATTCATCAAAATATTTTATCATAACTTTTTATTTGAATTTTACTATCCTATTTCTATATAAAATTTTATTGAATAATATTGGAACTGACTATTTATATTAATATTCATAACACGGAAATATCCCTCGTTTGCATTTTCTTAAGCAATTCCTCTCTCTCTCTCTCTCTCTCTCTCTCTCTCTCTCTCTCTTCTCTCTCTCTCTCTCTCTCTCTCCCCCCACATAATTACACACTGTGGCATTCGTATTATATGTAGAGGCTAATAATGTATCGTTTCAAATTGCACCTATTGGGTCACCAATCATTAATAAGTGGCCATTGTTCAAAATTTCGATGGTAATGAGGTTTAAAGGTTTAGTTGTTGATTTCAGTGTTTTCCTTTGATTTCGATCATGAGTCACGTAGCTCGGTGTGGTTGGGGTCAGCTTTTGTCACAGGATACTTGGCTCCGGCTCTTAGAGAAAGTAGTATTATTTTCTATATTAATTATATTTGTTTAAGGTTGGAGATTTAAAATGCATCATCAGTTAACATAATCTATATTGTTTCAGAAGTGATTAGTGAAAATAAAATATGTGAAATGACGTGCAATGAAAGTTCATTGGTGCATTATTATAGTGATGATGTGGTATATAGAATGTAGGGTATAAAAGACAAATTGTTTACTCAAATTATCTGGTTCGGTGTCAATAACCTTAGATGTCAGGATGACAAAAAAATCCTAATCAATCAGTCAATCAATCAAATTATCTGGGCAAATCGCTCACTTCCAAGCAAACCCCCT
>NC_090727.1:114288478-114290978 GCF_036898095.1 Palaemon carinicauda | reverse complement strand
ATAGCATTAGGGCCTTTTTGACCTCGATTTTGAGGTGCATTACTTGTAGCATTAGAGGCTCTTTGACCTTTATTTTTAGGTGCCTTATTTATAGCATTAAGGGCTTTTTGACCTCGATTTTGAGGTGCATTACTTCTAGTATTAGAGGCTCTTTGACATCTCTTTTTAGGTGCCTTATTTATAGCATTAGGGGCTTTTTTACCTTGATTTTGAAGTGCATTACTTGTAGCATTAGAGGCTCTTTGACCTCTCTTTTTAGGTACCTTATTTATAGCATTAGGGGCTTTTTGACCTTGATTTTGAAGTGCATTACTTGTAGCATTAGAAGCTCTTTGACCTCTCTTTTTAGGTGCATTATTTATAGCATTAGGGGCTTTTTTACCTTGATTTTGAAGTGCGTTACTTGTAGCATTAGAGGCTCTTTGGCCTCTCTTTTTAGGTTCCTTATTCATAGCATTAGGGGCTATTTTACCTTAATTTTGAAGTGCGTTACTTGTAGCATTAGAGGCTCTGTGACCTCTCTTTTTAGGTGCCTTATTTATAGCATTAGGGTTTTTTTTACCTCGATTTTGAAGTGCATTACTTGTAGCATTAGAGGCTCTGTGACCTCTCTTTTTAGGTGCCTTGTTTAAGCATTAGGGGCTTTTTGACCTTGATTTTGAAGTGCATTACTTGTAGCATTAGAGGCTCTGTGACCTCTCTTTTTAGGTGCGTTATTCATAGCATTAGGGTTTTTTTACCTCGATTTTGAGGTGCATTACTTGTAGCATTAGAGGCTCTGTGACCTCTCTTTTTAGGTGCCTTATTTATAGCATTAGGGGCTTTTTTACCTCGATTTTGAGGTGCATTACTTGTAGCATTAGAGGCTCTGTGACCTCTCTTTTTAGGTGCCTTATTTATAGCATTAGGGGCTTTTTTACCTCGATTTTGAGGTGCATTACTTGTAGCATTAGAGGCTCTTTGACATCTCTTTTTAGGTGCCTTATTTATAGTATTAGGGGCTTTTTGACCTTGATTTTGAAGTGCATAACTTGTAGCATTAGAGGCTCTTTGACCTCTCTTTTTAGGTGTGTTATTCATAGCATTAGGGGCTTTTTTACCTCGATTTTGAGGTGCATTACTTGTAGCATTAGAGGCTCTGTGACCTCTCTTTTTAGGTGCCTTATATATAGCATTAGGGGCTTTTTTACCTTGATTTTGAAGTGCATTACTTGTAGCATTAGAGGCTCTTTGGCCTCTCTTTTTAGGTACCTTATTTATACATTAGGGATTTTTTACCTTGATTTTGAAGTTCGTTACTTGTAGCATTAGAGGCTCTTTGACCTCTTTTTTTTTAGGTTCCTTATTTATAGCATTAGGGGCTTTTTTACCTCGATTTTGAAGTGCATTACTTCTAGCATTAGAAACTCTTTGACCTCTCTTTTTTGGTGCCTTATTTATAGTATTACGGGATTATTGACCTCAATTTTTAGGTGCATTACTTTTAGTATTAGGAGCTCTTTGACCTTTCTTTTTAGGTGCCTTATTTATAGCATTAGGGGCTTTTTTACCTCGATTTTGAGGTGCATTTCTTTTAGCATTAGAAGCTCATGACCTTTATTTTTAGGTGCCTTATTTATAGTATTAGGGGCTTTTTTGCCTCGATTTTGAGATTCATTACTTGTAGCATTAGAGGCTCTTTTACCTTTATTTTTAGGTGCCTTATTTATAGCATTAGGGGCTTTGGACCTCTATTTTTAGGAGCTTTATATAAAGCACTAGGGGCTTTTTTTACCTCGATTTTGAGGTGCTTTATTTCTAGCATTAGAGACTCTTTGACCTTTATTTTTAGGTGGCTTATTTATACCTTTATGGGCTTTTTTACCTTTATTTTTATCCGTCTTATTACTAGCATTAAGGGTTTTTTTTACCTCTATTTCGAGGTGCCTTATTTCTAGCATTAATGGGCTTTTTTAACCTCTATTTTGAGTTGCCTTATTTCTCGCATTAGGGGCTTTTTTTTTTACCTCTATTTCAAGTTGTTTTACCTCTAGCATTAAAGGCTATTTTACGTGTTTGTTTAAAGGATCTTCGTTGCTGTTCTCTTCTGTTTGTTCTAGTTTTTCAAGATCTTTAGTTTTTCGGTTTCCTTTGATATTTCGTCTTCCACTTTCCTTAATTCGTCATTTTCTTTCGAGATTTCATCGTATTCTTTTAGTTCGTCAGTTTCCTTCTAGATTTCAAGAGAGATTTCAGTGCCGTGTCCTCAGTTCCTGAGATTCCTCAGAGAAATCGATGGTATTCATGTCTTTGTCCATCGGGGCGATGGGTAGAGACAGGAATGCAATAAATTTTCTCCGCATACGTCATCGCGCTAAAGTAAATGACGAGCAACACAATATATTTACCAATATGATCTGGATATGTCCTTTCTTCAATGTCGAATTTTGGGACTATCCTGTTGAAGAACTTCTGCAGCAACCACCAAAACCAGCTGTAGATGAGAGTGTTCCGAAGAGCC
>NC_090727.1:114253478-114280978 GCF_036898095.1 Palaemon carinicauda | reverse complement strand
ATACAGAATATTTGACCAAGTTGTGGAATGATCTTCCTAATCAGGTGGTTGAATCGGTAGAACATCAAAAGTTCAAACTTGCAACGAATATTATGTGGCTGATATGTCTTCCTCTTCTTCTTCTCCCTTTTTTTTTTTTTTTTTTTTTTTTTTTTTTTTTTTTTTTTTTTTTTTTTTTTTTTTTTTTTTTTTTGTAGTTTATATATGGACGATCTGCTTTAATGTTGTTACTGCTCTTAGATATTTTATTTCAATTGCTATTATTTCTGAAATAGTTTTACTTCATTTCCTTTCCTCCCTGGGCTATTTTTCCCTATTGAAACCCTTGAGCTTATAGCATCCTGCTTTTCCAACTAGTGTTGTAGCTTAGCTAGTAATGATGATGATAATCATGTTTCATCTCCAATGTAGCTTTCCCTGCAAAAACAAACGAAGCCTCCTAAAACATTAGTGCGTGCAGGCTCTTCAATATCCAAAAATCTATTGCCAATGTAGCAGTTTGCAAAAAAAAAAAAAATCTTACATCTCCCTAATTTCAAATCGAGCAGTCTTCCACGTCTTGCTCAGCTTCTAAAGAAATTAGAAAAGTTTAAGATGAAACTGAAAATGGAAGTCAGATAAAACAAAGACACCAACTATAACCATGATTATAAAAATCAAAAGATATATTTCTTCTGGAAAATCTTATCAGTTGTAATTTGCAATGCTTTGAAAAGAAATGAAATCCTGTTAAGAGGTTAACCACATCCATGGCCACATTCAACATTACTATGAAACTGCAGTACATTTTTTATTTTGTAATGTGTGAAATTTTATAGAAATTTTAACTAGTAAAGTAAGGCAAAAACTCTTCAGTAGATATGTTCCTTAGTGTAATAGTTAACCCTCAATTGTGGCCAATAGTTTTGACAATTTGACTGTTCAACCAATGAATTTTGATTTTTTTTTTAACAAATAAACATACGCCTTTTAATAGATCATGTATGATATATCTGTTTTAATGTTAATGTTTTTAAAATATTTAATTTCAATTGTTCATTACGTCTTATATCATTTATTTATTTCCTTATTTCCTTTCCTCTCTAGGCTATTTTTCCCTGTTGGAACCCTTGGGCTTATAGCATCTTGATTTTCCAACAAGGGTTGTAGCTTAGCTAATGATAATAATGATAATAATAATAATATTAATAATTTGTTCGGGATATCATGAATATCTTGTAACTAGGTTTTTAATGCCTGACAGTAAACTCGGCTTTTGACATAAGATAGTCAACTAGTAATAAGGGAAAATTTAGTCAAGGACAGAAGTAGGAAAAGTAAAAATGTTATAATATCCTTTTCAATTCTTTCCAGAACTGCGGTCCAGTTTGACTTGGCATTCATATGGAAATGAGGACTGGAAGAGGACACAAAGGCTGTCCTTAAGTTGAGAAATTACAAGAAGAGCTAGAATCGTCTGTCGTCTGTTTGAGCCAAGTTAAGTATGACACCATCAAGGGTGAACTGGTGCTGTAAACTTTGCATGAATTTTGAAATATTCGTTTTAATGAATAGTACTTACCTGGCAGTTATATATATATAGCTGATATCTCTAAAATCAGCTATATATATAAATTTATATGACTGCCAGGTAAGTATTCATAAAACTTTGATTTATCATAAAAACTCCATTTTTATGAATAGTACTTACCTGGCAGTTATATATATATAGCTGATTTTAGAGATATCAGCTCTCTCTCTCTCTCTCTCTCTCTCTCTCTCTCTCTCTCTCTCTCTCTCTCTCTCTCTCTCTCTCTCTCTATATATATATATATATATATATATATATATATATATATATATATATATATATATATATATATATATATATATATATATATATATATATATATAAAACTGCCAGGTAAGTATTCATAAAACTTTGTTTTATCATAAAAATTTCATTTTAATGTTCTGTGCTTTTTAGAAAACAGGTTAGATTTCTGGCATTCAATGCTGATAGGAAGTTCCCTCAATCACGTACAGAACTAGATTAGATTATACTTAGTAAATAGCAGTTATTTAAGATCTTTGGGTTTCTATTCAGTGAGATTTTTGTCCTTAATTTGAAACTAGAGTGATAAGCCTTATAGAATTTCACTTGAGTTGTTTGATCAAAATTTAAATTTTTGGTTCATACTTTTTTTTTTCTTTTTTGTTTTTTTACTAATTCCAGATAGTTGGCAAGCTTTGATTAAATCTATTAATTCTTTGGAAAAAGAAAAATTTTATCAAACTGTCATAAATTTGTTTTGATTCATGCCTTTCTTTTATTAATTCCAGGTAGTTGGCAAGCTTTGAATAAATCAATACATCATTTGTAAAAGAGAAAAACTTAAATGCAAGTATAGTTTTAATTCTAGATCTCCATTTAGACATTAAATTAGTCACCTACTTTTTGGGACAACAAAACTTAAATTTTACTCTTTTGGTTAAATAATATTAGGAAAATTAGTTATGTAAAACGGGCATAGACATTAAATAATAGTCACCTACTCTTTTTTTTGGACAACAAAACTTCAAGTTTACTTTTTTGTCAAAATTTTAGGAAGAATTGGTTTGGTACAATGAGCAAAAGTTAAAAATCTGTTGAAATTACCTTTTCAATTCTTTGCAAATTTGTGTTCCAGTTTGGTATGGCACTGAAGCCTGGAGAAGGCGCAGACGTTGATGTCCAAGAATTTGAGAAATAGTCTGATAAGGTCTTCAGTCTCCTGTCTTCTATATGAGACGAGATAAGTATGGCATCTTCAGTTATCTAATACTGTAAACTTCATTTGAATGGTAAAATTGATTTTAAATGTTGGATTTTTAGAATCTAGAATAGATTTTGTGACATTTAAACTTAGTCAATAGATTTTGTGACATTTAAACTTAGTCAATAGATTTTGTGACATTTAAACTTAGTCAGTAGATTTTGTGACAAACTTAGTCAATAGATTTGTGACATTTAAACTTAGTCAGTAGATTTTGTGACATTTAAACTTAGTCAGTAGATTTTGTGACATTTAAACTTAGTCACAAGAGTAGGCCTACTGACTCGGGATTTTAGACTGGGCTGCGTAGCCTAAATATCATTATTATTATTATCATTGTTATTATTATTACTAGCTAAGCTACAATCCTAGCTAGAAAAGCAACGTGCTATAAGCCCAAGGGCTCCAACAGGGAAAAATAGCCTAGTGAGGAAGGGAAATAGGGAAATAATAAATATCATTATCATCATCATTGTTGTTATCATTACTAACGAAGCTATAACCTTAGTTAAAAAAAACCAGGTGCTATAAGCCCAAGGGCTCCAACAGGGAAAAATAGCCTAGTGAGGAAAGGAAATAGGGAAATAATAAATATCATTATCATCATTGTTATTATCATTACTAACGAAGCTATAACCTTAGTTGAAAAAACCAGGTGCTATAAGCCCAAGGGCTCCAACAAGGAAAAATAGCCTAGTGAGGAAAGGAAATAAGGATATATATAAATGATCTGAGAAATGATGAACAATTAAAATAAAATACTTAAAAAAAGTAACATCAAAGCAGGTATTTCATAAACTACAAAAACTTATGTCAGCCTGATAAAAGATACTGAATATTTGTGTGTAGATATTTGGTTTTCCATTTTGTGAGATTTTTATTTAGGGGAGGGAGTCATTAGATTAAAATTGAAGTGATGGGACTCACTCAAACTGTATTTGATCAGAGAATCAGACATAGTTTTTTGCTGTGTGATTTTTCTGTTTAGTAAATCCCGTTAGTTGGAAAACTCACCTTTTTGCTGTATGATTTTTCTGTTTAGTAAATGCCGTTAGTTGGAAAACTCAGACTTTTTTGCTGTATGATTTTTCTGTTTAGTAAATGCCGTTAGTTGGAAAACTCAGACTTTTTTGCTGTATGATTTTTCTGTTTAGTAAATGCCGTTAGTTGGAAAACTCAGACTTTTTTGCTGTATGATTTTTCTGTTTAGTAAATGCCGTTAGTTGGAAAACTCAGACTTTTTTGCTGTATGATTTTTCTGTTTAGTAAATCACGTTAGTTGGAAAACTCAGACTAAGTTCATGGTTTTTTCGTTCTAAGAATTGTTTTAAACTCACTTAAGTAAGTTTAAAGTTCTATACCTCTGTTTAGGTATGAAATGAATTACCCAATTATAAACGTTTTATACGATAACACTTAAATCAACCTGTTTTTGGTAAAAGTTTTCATGTTAGCGTGTGAAGCTGTAAATCAGTTAGCAAGTTAAATTGTTATCGTAGTAGTATACTTTTTGTTTAGCAAAGGCTTTCCTACTCGTATTTGTGTGAATTCACCGTTGAAAACTTAACATAGGAACTCGAGCACATCTTTTTATTAGTTCTTAATGTTTGGTCCTGAAATATTCCAATTTCTTCTCCAAAATAATTTGTTGGTTTTTATAATTTCATAATTTTGGTGGCTTAGATTATCTTAATTGTTTTGGAGCTTAAAATATCTTATATCAGTGGACTTAAAATGTTCTTCTTTTTGGGGCTCAAAATATCCAACTTTTGGGGGCTTAAAAAATCCAACTTTTGGGGGCTTAAAATATCCAACTTTTTGGGGGCTTAAAATATCCAACTTTTTGGGACTTAAAATATCCAACTTTTGGGGACTTAAAATATCCAACTTTTTGGGGCTTAAAATATCCAACTTTTTGGGGCTTAAAATATCCAACTTTTTGGGGCTTAAAATATCTTACTTTTGGGGGGCTTAAAATATCTTATTTTGGGGGCTTAAAATATCCTACTTTTGGAGGCTTAAAATATCCAACTTTTTGGGGCTTAAAATATCCAACTTTTGGGGGCTTAAAATATCTTACTTTTGGGGGCTTCAAATATCCAAATTTTGGGGGGCTTAAAATATTCAACTTTTTGGGGCTTAAAATATCCAACTTTTGGGGGCTTGAAATATCCAACTTTTGGGGGCTTAAAATATCCAACTTTTGGGGGCTTAAAATATTCAACTTTTGGGGGCTTAAAATATCTAACTTTTGGGGGCTTAAAATATCTAACTTTTGGGGGCTTAAAATATCCAACTTTTTGGTGCTTAAAATATCCAACTTTTGGGGGGCTTAAAATATCCAACTTTTGGGGGCTTAAAATATCCAACCTTTGGGGGCTTAAAATATCCAACTTTTGGGGGCTTAAAATATCTTACTTTTGGGGGCTTAAAATATCCTACCTTTGGGGGCTTAAAATATTCTACTTTTTTGGGGGGTTAAAATATCCAACTTTTGGGGGGCTTAAAATATCCAACTTTTAGGGGCTTAAAATATCCTACTTTTTGGGGCTTAAAATATCCAACTTTTGGGGGCTTAAAATATCCAACTTTTGGGGGCTTAAAATATTCAACTTTTGGGGGCTTAAAATATCCAACTTTTGGGGGCTTAAAATATTCAACTTTTGGGGGCTTAAAATATCTAACTTTTGGGGGCTTAAAATATCTAACTTTTTGGGGCTTAAAATATCCAACTTTTTGGTGCTTAAAATATCCAACTTTTGGGGGGCTTAAAATATCCAACTTTTGGGGGCTTAAAATATCCAACCTTTCGGGGCTTAAAATATCCAACTTTTGGGGGCTTAAAATATCTAACTTTTTGGGGCTTAAAATATCCAACTTTTTGGTGCTTAAAATATCCAACTTTTTGGTGCTTAGAATATCCAACTTTTTCGGGGCTTAAAATATCCAACTTTTTGGGGGCTTAAAATATCCAACTTTTGGGGGCTTAAAATATCCTACTTTTGGGGGCTTATTTTATGTCACTTTTGGGAGTCTTAAGATATTCTAATTTGTTTTCCATTGAATTGATCTATATCAAACATATATTATTGCTTCAAAGATTACTGAAAACAGTACTAAATCTGTACTTTATAAATCTTGTCTAGTGATTTTCTGTGAGTTTCTATTAACACTTTTGACTTTCAGGTTAACGTGGCCTTCCAAATCCTCATTGTGAAAAAGTATTTGGAATTGGGAATAACTTCCTACATCCATAATCCAATGGCCCAACATGGTGTTCTAGAAGTTCCGCTTGCTCTGCTCCAACTGAAGGACTTTACTAGGAGAGTCCAGATCCCACAGGACTAATCCAGGATAGTCCTTAATGTGCATCATCCTTTTGGTTAAGGGGTATCTGATTCAAGTTTTGAGTCTTGGACGGTGTGCTAAGTTATATTTACCTAAATTCTTTTCATTTTTAGTTGTATGAATGTAGTTTTTATACATTGAATTCCCATTCGAAACTGCTTTAATGAATAGTTGAGGACCAAAATTTAGTTAAAAATCAATTTAGTTCTATAAATCCATGTCAATAAGAAAGATTGCAATATTGGGTGAACTAACCTGAAGTCTTTTAGAGGTAAATCATATCTCATTCTCATCAGCCTGGTGTCATCCGGGCAAAATCTTATTGTGGAAATCCTGGTTATGAATTTTTTTATATTCCTGTAAAGGATATTTCAGGGAGGGATTTGGCTATTTCAAATAGGAGTTAAATCAGGAAGGAGTTATTTAGATGTTCTTTCAAGTAAGAGCTCTTTCAGATAGAAGGTGAGCTATTTCAAGTAAGAGTCATTTCAGGTAGGAGTTCTCTCAGTAGAGAGCAGGGAATTTCAGATAGATGCTGGGTTCTTTGTCGTAGGAGTTGTTTGTGGTAGAAGTTGTTTGTGGTAGAAGTTGTTTGTGGTAGAAGTTGTTTGTGGCGGGAGTTCTTTCAGGTAGGTACTGGGATATGCCAAATAGGAGTTATATCAGGTCGGAGTTCTTTCATGTAGAGGGTGGGCTATTTTAAGTAGAGGCTGGGCTTTTTCGGGTAGAGTCTTGGCCATTTTAGGTAGGAATTATTTCAGGTAGAGGCTGGGCTCTTTCAAGGAGTAGTTATTTCAGATAGAGGGTGGGCTATTTAAGGTAGACGCAGGGCTGTTTCAGGTAGACGCAGGGCTGTTTCAGGTGGGGGTTGGACTGTTTCATGTAGAGAATGGGCCATTTCAGGTAGGAGTTATTTCAGGTAGAGGCTGGGCTATTTCAAGGAAGAGTTATTAAGGGTAGAGGGTGGTCTATTTCAGATAGACTGAGCTATTTCAGATAGAGGGTGGTATATTTTAGATAGAGGGTGGTGTATTTTAGATAGAGGGTGGTCTGTTTCAGATAGACTGGGCTATTTCAGATAGAGGGTGGTGTATTTTAGATAGAGGGTGGTCTATTTCAGATAGACTCGGCTATTTCAGATTGAGGGTGGTGTATTTTAGAGAGAGGGTGGTCTATTTCAGATAGACTGGGCTATTTCAGATAGACTGGGCTATTTCAGATAGAGGGTGGTGTATTTTAGATAGAGGGTGGTCTATTTCAGATAGACTGGGCTATTTCAGATAGAGGGTGGTGTATTTTAGATAGAGGGTGGTCTATTTCAGATAGACTGGGCTATTTCAGATAGAGGGTGGTGTATTTTAGAAAGAGGGTGGTCTATTTCAGATAGACTGGGCTATTTCAGGTAGAGCCAGGGCTGCTTCAGTTAAATTTCAGTCTAGATTTATTTATATGATTTAGTGGGATTGGACATTCAAATCATGAGATCCCAGAAGAAAAGTTTTAGCTTTTTTTTGTTTTTGTTTTTCAATTTTGACTTTCAAGAACTGACTATTTTAGTAAGATTTGAAAAACTTTTATGAATATTAAAGCAGGTTTTAGTTTTTAATCTATAATTTTTAAAGTTCAGGAAATAGGAACATATGCGTAAATTAATTGGAAAAATTTCAAATTGTAGTGTTATTGTATTAGGAATGAATATCTTATATAAAATTACTGAATTATCTGGTGTCAAAACATTCAGTTGATGGAAATGAGGTTTAAGTATACATAATTTCTTTATTATTGGGGCATTTAAATTGAGCTGCTTTAAATGCTTATTTCAAGGTGTGTTCATGTTTAGCCTTTTCAATTTTCCTTTCTGTCCTATAAGCTTAAGGTTTCTTAACACAAAAACCCTTTCAAGATTCAATATTATACCTTGGATAGTTGATCCCCCACATTGCATTTTGAATTTCATGAAGGGTTATAACTAGCAAATGTATTTGGAGGAATCTAAAGTTTAAATACACTATTGGTCCTATTTTTAAAAATCTAGATTAAATATCTTAATGTCTGCAATTTTTATAAAAACTTCTCCCTCTTTTTATTCTGAATTTGGTAAGATTTAGTATTTGATGAAAAGTCTATCCTATGTCCCCATGTTGAAAATCTCTCTCTCTCTCTCTCTTTCTCTCTCTCTCTCTCTCTCTCTCTCTCTCTCTCTCTCTCTCTCTCTCTCTCTCTCTCTCTCTCTCTCTCTCTCAATATTAGATTAATGTATAGAGAGAATTTTAGGAGTATACTATGAATGAAAGAAAAAGTTATAGAATATAGGCCTATCAAAAAGTTATTGTAAATGTTTTTTCAGGTTTTAATTAGATATTGTTAGAGAGGCTTAGATTTAAGGTTAGGAAAGATGGTTTTAAAACTTTCTGCTTATGGGAAGGTCGAAAGGCTGATTTGTTGATTGGTATAGATTTAAATACTAAGAATCAAAGTAGAACTTGAACATTGCTGGATAATACAGAATAGTGAATAGTTTTAGGTGATCATTGGCAGACGAGATGATTAGGAGAAATCTGATGTGAAAAGGCTAGATGGGCTTTGGTGTGAAATGGCTAGGAGAGCTTTGGTGTAAAATGATTAGGAGGGATTTGGTGTGAAAAGGCTAGGAAGGCTTTGGTGTGTACTGGCTAGGAGAACTTTGGTGTGAAGTGGCTAGAAAGGCTTTGGTGTGAAAGGGCCAGGAGGACATTGATGTGAAATGGTTGAGAGGGCTTTGGTGTGAAATGGCTAAGAGACCTTTGATGTGAAATGACTGGGAGGTCTTTGGTGTGAAATGGCTAAGAGGGCTTTGGTCACTGTGAAATGGGTAGGAGGACTTTGGTGTGAAATGGCTAAGAGGGCTTTGGTCACTGTGAAATAGCTAGGAGGGCTTTAGTCACTGTGAAATGGCTAGGAGGGCTTTGGTCACTGTGAAATGGCTAGGAGGGCTTTGGTCGCTGGGAAATAACTAAGGGTGTGGTGTGAAGTGGCTAGAGGGCTTTAGTGTGAAATGGCTAGGAAGGCTTTAGTGTGAAATGGCTAGGAGGGTTTTGGTGTAAAATGGCTAGGAGGGTATTGGTGTGAAATGGCTAGGAGGGTGTTGGTGTGAAATGGCTAGGAGGGCTTTGGTGTGAAATGGTTAGGAGGGCTTTGGTTTGAAATGGCTAGGAGGGCTTTGGTTTGAAATGGCTAGGAGAGCTTTGGTGTGGAAGGGTTAGGAGGGCTTTGGTGTGAAATGGTTAGGAGGTCTTTGGTGTGAAATGGCTAGGAGAACTTTGGTGTGAAATGACGGGAGCTTTGGTGTGAAAGGGCTAGGCTGACTTCAGTGGGAAAGGGCTTGGAGGACTTCAGTGTGAAATGGTTAGGAGATCTTTGGTGTGGAATGGCTAGGAGAACTTTGGTGTGAAATGACGGGAGCTTTGGTGTGAAATGGCTAGGAGAACTTTGGTGTGAAATGACGAGAGCTTTGGTGGGAAAGGGCTAGGAGGACTTCAGTGTGAAATGGCTAGGAGAGATTTAGTGTGAAATGGTTACGAGGGCTTTGGCGTGAAGTGGCTGAGAGAGCTTTGGTGGGAAAGAGCTAGGAAAGCTTTGGTGTGAAAAGGCTAGGAGGTCTTTGATGTGAAGTGGCTAGGAGAGCTTTGGTGTGAAGTGGCTAGGGTCTTTGGTGTGAAATGGCCAGGAAGGCTTTGGTGTGAAAGGGCTAGGAAGTCTTTGGTGTGCAATGGCTAAGTGGTCTGTGGTGTGACATGGCTAGGAGGACTTTGGTGTGAATTGGCTAGGAGGGCTTTTGTGTGAAATAGCTAGTAGGGCTAGGAAGTGGGAGGGCTAGCACGTGAGTGTGTGAAATTGTAGGGCTTTGGCTAGTATTAGTATAATTCCTCATCTTCTCTTAAGCTACATGAACATACCTTGAAATTAACTTTGATTTTTTTAAATGACGGGTTCGAATCAGATGATTGTTCCCTCTAATACATAACTAATGTTTCAGAACTCCCATTCCCACTCCTTGATCCTTCCACCTCCCAATTTGGAAATATTTAAAAAAAAAATAAAGGGAACGTTCATATGACTGAGCCTCCCTCCCCATCTGTCCCCCTCCCTCTTCTGGTATCAGTATTTGCCATATTCCTCACCACTGGAAGGCCAAAGGGCCCATGAAGTATATATCTTGCTTTTGACTGGAACCACTGTTCATTTAGGCTGTTTATAAACTTCCCATGTACGGAACTCGTTCATTCTTTTGCTGGTTTAATGAGAGAAGTATATTGTTAACTTGGTTATGTTGTATTGTCAAAATGCTAGACTGCGTGCTATGGTGAACATGTTTAGTCCAATTTGATTTCCCTGAAATCATGTCAGGGTAGATTCTGTCTTGTCAATTCTAGTCATGATAATAATTCAGACTTGTTAAAGGATCTTAAAGCCTCAAATGATTTAAAAAAAAATTCGTTCATACTTCTAAATATTTTTGAAAATTAATTTAAAATTTAAAAAAATCTACAATCTTGAATTGTAGAAGATTGTAATGTCAAATTGAACAGGTTTCTGTTATGTATACACTGTCATTTCAATTTAAACTAAATCAAATTTGTCATGTATTGTGTAAATTGAGTTGTGAAAAACTTTTTGTCAAGAAAGTGATTTAAATTCTGTCCAAGAATATGTGAGTTTTCAAGTTTAATGTGAAATTAGTAAATGTACTGCTAAACTTTTCAATTTTATCTGTCAATGAAAATCAAAAGGTTGTAGAAATATTTTAATTTAGTTATAAAATTTTAGATAACTTTCTCAAAAAGGTGTTGACAGTATCAGTCTTGCAATCCAGTGCTTTCCATTACACTGAGATACCCGAGCTCTCTGAAAAGGGGTCCAGCTGGGATTATAAAAGTCCCAAGATATCTGATTCCTACTGTTTCTGTTCTTGACATAAAGGAGGGACAAAGAACTGCTGTAGTCATTTTAGAAGAAATGTGTAATACATTCTTGAGTATATTGTTGTTGGTATAGTTTTAGTTAGTGTTAGGGAGTTAGTGCCAATGTTGACTAGGGGAATTAGGGCATTATTAAAGTCATGTTTGTGGAATTCAGAATTAGGTAACCTAGCTTAGGGGATGTTTATACAGGGTTAAATCATATGGCTTCAATTTGATTTAGTTCAATCTGCTCTTGGTTAAGTATTTCTAAACTTTCTCCATGATTTGGCAAAGGGGTCCAAACTGAAATTTAACTTTTTAAGGTTAGATTTTATAGACGTACTGTTATACTGATGTACAGGAATGTATCTTGTGTAGTAATTTACAAAACTTAACCACTCTGAAACTATATTCTTCTTTTTATGCAAGGAAACTTTACAATTCAGAAATTTTAGACATAATCTGATAAGCCTCTGAAGCTTGTACAAAATATCAAGTCAGAGCATTGGTGTTATATTGTAATAAACTATATAACTCGCCAATTTCTTTTGATTTTACTGACACTTGAGATTTGAATTTACAATTTAGGTTGTTCACTATAAGATCGTAAGTTCTATGCTATTCTTTCTAGACAACTAAAGCCAAAAACTGCTAGATTAACTGAAAGCATGATATAGTCCGATGTGCTTTTGCTAAAGTCCCTTACGTTTAAATGCTAATATATTTAAAATTAACGACATCAACTGTTATTTAAACTGTTTAAAACTTTAGTTAACTTACATCTATGTTGAGTAAATGTGTAGTAACTTAAGGTAATTTAAAACGAAGTTAGTGCACTATTCTTCAAAGCATTTTATCAGAATTTATGTAAGTACTATAAGAAAAATCCTGAAAAAATCAGTTTTTAGAGATTTTAATGTCTTGAATATTTCATGTACTCAGCGTTTCAAATACCACCCCATTAAGCCACACTTTCCTTTTTTGAAATTTAGTAACTTTTCGAATTATGTTGAAAGTTTTATTATTTTCATATCGGTGCGAAGTACGAAAGACTTGTGCTGGTTTGGTTGGAAAGTTTTTAATTTCAATTGGTTGATTTAGATTTAATTAATAATTGGCGGAATTAACTTTAACAAAATGATAGTTTAATTATAATTTTCTCATAATATGGTGCAATACACTTTTCAAATGTCTGTTTTTGCATTGATTTTAATGTAGATATTACCGTCATCTCTGAGTAACTTGAGGGGACAAGAAAAAGGTCAGTTTGTCACTATTTAATACGAAAAAATTTTTGGAAACTTTTTGAGTATCATTTTGATGTCTCTGAGAGTCCACCACTTAATGTTGCTACTCTACCACTTAATGTTGCTACTCTACCACTTAATGTTGCTACTCTACCACTTAATATTCCTACCCATCCACTTAATATTCCTACCCTTCCACTTATGTTCCTATTCTACCACTTAATGTTCCTACTCTACCTCTTATGTTCCTACTCTACCACTTAATGTTGCTACTCTACCACTTAATGTTGCTACTCTACCACTTAATGTTGCTACTCTACCACTTTATGTTCCTACTCTACCACTTAATGTTCCTACTTTACCTCTTATGTTACTGCTCTACCACTTAAAATTAAACCTTGTGATTGAATTTAAGAATTAATTAATGAAGGACAATGCATTCCTTGTACATCAGTGAACTTGTAACAAGCAATGAACGGATGGTTGGATGATGTCTGATATAAGTGTTAAGAGAAGGATCTAGTCTATAGAAAGGAGTTATAGTCTCTTACTAGTGTTGTCTTTAGTGAAAATTAGTTTGGGTGTTGATTTTAATAGATCTGTGTAAAGGTTATCTTAGTGAGACACTTAGATTAGTTTTTCTCTGGTTGAGGTTAGCAAGTGTATGTACCTCAGGTTAACACCAAAGATTTAATCTAGATTTTTACTAAATCATAGGAGATTGAGTTTAAATAATGTGACTTGAGTTTAAATAATGAGATTAAGTTTAAATCATGAGATTGCGTTTAAATATTGAGATTAGGGTAAACTTTGTTCAGTAGGCAACTCTGAAAATTCAAATTTCATGACAGACAATATCGGTTTCCTTGCATAATTGGCCAAAGGGGAGTTTCAAATCAAAATATTTTGAGAATAATCTAAATAATTCTGGTGCCTAAATTTATTTCATAGTTGAATCTTAGATTTTAAAGATTTTCATAATGAGTAATTAAATAAGTATATGAAATAGCAAATCCACAGGTTAATCAATTCAAAGTAATTTCACTTGTTTTTGCATTAATTATAGATTAAGTCTAAAGAGTTTTCAAATAGCTTAATCAGTTGCTCACTTTACCAAATTGGTATATCCTAATTGTTTTTATCTATATATTGTCAAAATTAATTCGTTATTCTATGAATCTTTTAATATATTAACTTTTTACGTGGCCACATTAAGATGAGGTGACAGGGAAGGTGTTGAGAGTTAAATATGCAGTTATAAAAATGTTCTTTTATAATATGGACAAGTTTAAGGTTTTTTCAAACAATTCGTTTTTAGGGGACAAGTTTCAGTCTTCTGCTTTTACCATAAGCAATGATATTTACAAATGATACCAAATGAATAAGATACTTTATAATTCTGATTGTTTTTCAAAAGTATTTTGATAAATACAATTATTTTTTTATGAAAGAATAAAGCCATTAATTCATCCCATTAAAATATAGACACTTTGCAAGTCTTGGCCTTAATTCTTTTCAAATCAAGTTTCATTTGTCTTCAGTATTCGTGATAGTCGAAATGCAGACATCTTAGTTAGAAGCCAACGTGTTGAGTCATATCTAGGGTAACTGTAGATCCTCCACTATCCTTAACATTACGGAGAATTTAACAGTTAAAGAGTAATATCATCATACCCATAGATGTTTTTAACATTAATAACTGTTTCAAACCACATAATGGCCTAATATGAATAAATTTCCTAAGTTTTAACTTTGATATTAATTTTATATCTGATAAACTCAAATTCAAAATATATTTATTTCACATAATACGTTTCAAGATGATTAATTTTTCAAATGATTAAAAAATCTACTGACTATTAAGATGGGAAATACGAAGTTTATAAAGCCAAAGATATTTCATTAAAGGTAGACTGACTTCAAAGTAAGAGAGGATGATTCCAAATCATTCAAAAAAACCTTAAGCTTTTCAATATTTTGTTTTAGTAAGAAATGTTCAGGAGCATCTACTATCAACAGAATTTATTCAGGGCTGGGCTGTGTGTGTGTTTGTGTGTATGTGTGTTTGTGTGTGTGTGTGTGTGTGTGTGTGTGTGTGTACTAGTTTTTATCAAGTAGGCCTACTGTTCGATTAGTTGGTGTGTGTGTATGATAGGAATAAGTACTAGACAATGTGACACTTAGGTAAAATCTCTGTTTGGTAGGTAGCCTTACTGTTAGTTTAAGGGTTGTTCAGCTTTGTAGGTAGGCCTACTGTTAGTTTAAGGGTTGTTCAGCTTTGTAGGTAGGCCTACTGTTAGTTTAAGGGTTGTCCAGCCTTGTGGGTAGGCCTACAGTTATTTTAAAGGTTAAGCTTTGTAGGTAGGCCTACTCTTAGTTTAAGGGGTTTTCAGCTTTTTAGGAAGGCCTACTGTTAGTTTAAGGGTTGTTCAGTTTTGTGGGTAGGCCTACAGTTAGTTTAAAGGTTAAGCTTTTTAGGAAGGCCTACTGATGGCTTAAGGGTTGTTCAGATTTGTAGGTAGGTCTACAGTTATTTTAAGGGTTGTTTAGCTTTGTAGGTAGGCCTAATGTTATTTTAAGGGGTTTTCAGTTTTGTAGGTAGGCCTACTGTTAGTTTAAGGGGTTTTCAGCTTTGTAGGTAGGACTACTGTTAGTTTAAGGATTGTTCAGCTTTGTAGGTAGGCTTACTGTTAGTTTAAGGGTGGTTCAGCTTTGTAGGTAGGCTTACTGTTAGTTTAAGGGTGGTTCAGCTTTGTAGGTAGGCTTACTGTTAGTTTAAGGGTGGTTCAGCTTTGTAGGTAGGCTTACTGTTAGTTTAAGGGTGGTTCAGCTTTGTAGGTAGGCTTACTGTTAGTTTAAGGGTGGTTCAGCTTTGTAGGTAGGCCCACTGTTAGGTTAGGGGTTGTTTTAGCTTTTAAGAAAATCTTAAATTAGGTTCTCTCCGTGTAGCTTTAACAAGGGGTCTTATTTAAGAATGTATTACACATGGACCTAAATTGACTTTTGTGGTCCACGTGCAAGGTTAATGTGTACTTCGGTCCGATCTGCCTATCTGCTAGGAGGAGTAGTAAGGATAGTCAGGGCAGTGGTTTGCACGTGTCTTCTCCTTTACCCGACTCAATCATGCACATGAAATGGGACGGATGAGAGTTGCCTTTGGGCAGTTGTGGTTCCTGTCTGCTTTTGAGAAAGCAAAAGGTTTCTGGAGTAATGGATCGTGGTGGAATTGCACTATAAGGCTGATGAGGTTTCCACTCCCTCCAACCATGTTTCTATCTAATTGTTGTTTCCAAACGAAAATTTAGATTTGAGAAAAAAAAACGTCCCCTTGCTCTGTCACTGCTTAAAGGTTTATCATTTAAGATGTCTAAATTAGAATACTACATTATCTCGAAAACCTCATACTATTCTTGGCGTATTTAATTCACAATCATTGCATTAATGTCTGTAATATTTTCAATAAAAGATTTCAAAAGAGAAGGAAATGGAAAGCATTCAAGGGCCTGATGACTTTGTTCAAAAACAAAATGCTTAATTAGGCTTTCGTTACCAGGTGGGAAGGGGTGGGCCTTGGTGGGCTTTCCATTTCCTTCTCATTTTTTTTTTATTGAAAACTTAACTAATTTACACAATCATGATGCTTTTAATCTCAAATGTTTAACTTACTCATTCCAATGTTCAGAAGTCAAAGAAAACAGATTAGCTCAGTATCCCATTTTATGAGATCTGAAAGGTTCGTTTTCTATGATTGTCATTGGTTGAGTTTGTTAGAAAACGGGGTTAAAGAATTTGATAATAGTTTGTCATTGACTTTGTAGTGTATTCATATTTATACTTAATAATGCTATTGAGTGTATTGAAACCTGTCCTGTGTATGACAAGCAATCTTCTACAATAAAAGACTTCGATTGAAATATATTTGTTTTCTTCATTCATAAACTTAACACAAAATGATAGAGTCGACTATGCCTAAACCCAGAGTTTAAGTACCTTATATATTTCAAAAACTTATTTTCGAGGCTAAAATGAATTATTATAACTAGAGTTGTCAGGAATGAATATACTTTGAGAAATTAACTAAACATGAATACCATAGTAAATAGTCTTCATTTTGATAAAACTTCCATACCAAGAGACAGTACACATTTCTCATATCACCAATGGAAGAATGAGCTCTGTACTTTGGAAGGGAATAAACCAGTCTTATAAAGGAACAATTGTGATTTAGAACCAAGGTTTATATTACATGAGCTCACTGGCCTTTCAGAGGAGAGAGAATGAAGGCATTTTACTGATACCAGAAGAGGGAGGGGGACGACTGGGGAGAACACTCAAGTCATATGAACGTTAGATTAAGGAGAACACTCCTAGTTACTGAATATTTTTTATTTATATTTTTTTTATATTTTAATATGGTTGTAATGGTAATGAAAATTAATAAATATCATAGAAGTTTTTATTTCTTTTATTCACAATTTTAGTTTCATGAAATATACATTGTAATCAATTTTAAAAAATTGGTAAAATTTTTACTGCTCTCCTTTACATTATCACTGTATCTTCTATTTTATACATTACTACTGTATCTTCTATTTATACATTATTACTGTATCTTCTATTTTATACATTACTTCTGTATCTCCATTCATACATTATTACTGTATCTTCTATTTATAAATTTCTACTGTATTATGTAATTTTGATCTGAAAATACATTTGTTTAAACAATGAAAAACACAGAAAATACATTAGCCATGGAAAGTGCAAGAGATTTGTAATCGTAAAGTAAAATACATTATAGAAGACATCTTAAGACATTCAAGGATAAGCCTTGGATGTTTTTTTATGTCTTCTGTAATGTATTTTATATTACGATTGTAAGTCTCTTGCACTTTACATGGCTAATGTCTTTTCTGTGTTTTTCATTGTTTAAACAAATGTATTTTCAGATCAAAATTACATAACAGTAGAAATTTATAAATAGAAGATACAGTAATAATGTATGAATGGAGATACAGTAATAATGTATGAATGGAAGATACAGTAATAATGTATGAATGGAAGATACAGTAATAATGTATGAATGGAAGATACAGTAATAATGTATAAAATAGAAGACAGTAGTAATGTATAAATATAAAACAGTAATAATGCATAAACAAAAGATATAATAATGTGAAAATAGAATAGCAATATATAAAAAGTCATTAGCAATGCATAAGTAGACAATATAATTGCAATATAAAACCATTACCTTTAGCCATTTAAAAAGTTGAAATATTGATCAAAACTGATATGCAACTTCACTATATATACAGAGTGCAATTGCCATATAAAGACCACTTGCCTGACTATGATTTTTCTTGCATCTAAACCATCT
The DNA here is from genome assembly GCF_036898095.1 of Palaemon carinicauda. Taxonomy (NCBI): domain Eukaryota; kingdom Metazoa; phylum Arthropoda; class Malacostraca; order Decapoda; family Palaemonidae; genus Palaemon; species Palaemon carinicauda. Next base: position 114,263,268 of record NC_090727.1, on the reverse strand, counting down.
TAGAAAGACAACTGAAAAAGCAAATACAAATTCTGATTTTGTTGATTCTAAGCAATGTCTGCATGATTTGGTTTCCACCACAAGGGAAATAGAAGAGTTTGAAATCACTAGTGTTTCAAGCACAGATGTTTTTATTAGTTACCTAATATTGACATACTTCAAACCAGCTAAAAAAAACTAACTCATCCACTCACTTCATATGCTTGAAGATCTTATTCAACTCTTCCTCCAAACAACTTGAAAATTTCGTGCAGTCATTAAAGTTTATGATTATTGTCCGCCTAAGGAAACATTCTGGAAGCTGCCCTCTCTAATAACATGAAATTCAAGTTGTTCCCTAAAAATTTCCTCTATCTAAATCTAAACTATTTGATCACAGAAATTTTTCTAGAACTTTCTCAAAGGCTACCAAGAGGTATGCCTTCTCTAGACTGCCTTTCTAGAGTGAATCTATAAACTATCCCCTTTAGTCTCATTATTATTATTACTCATATTACTCATATTATTAACTACTCATACGTTAATCATTATTACTTTAATTATAAAAGAACAAATTATTCAAAGTCATTTATAAATAGACATTCCTTGAAACTTATCCCTGAACTTTTCATCTTGAAATCCTGTCCTGATGAACATCTGCATTTGCTTTTCGATAGTCCATATGGAGTCCCATTTGAATAACCTTAATTACCCCCAAAAATACTAACATTCAATATATCTATATCTTTACTATTTTGCTTTAAACTAATCCATTTCTGTACTTGACCTCTTTTTAGACTTCACTGACACCATGACCTTTTTCTTATCTATTCCCTTCAACATCCCTTGACCCCTTTTTAATAGGTTTTGAGTTTTATAGCTACTCTTTCCTTCAACCCTCCAGGTAATATGTTCTTTGAGATCCTAGAACTAATAGAGTTGTTACATAAATATTCTTTCCTAGACCTTAAATCCAGCAACTATCCTTATAAATCTATAATCAATGTGATAATAGTTCTTAACATTTCTATCGACCCATACTCTTGTCTTATAACTGGCATTAATTTATAAATCTTCCATAACTTCAAACCTTTTAAGAACTAAGGAATTTGACAATATATTCTCAGATACCTAGACTGAAGCTTCAATCTTCCTTATGTCCTCAAGTCTTTCAATCAAGTCACTTGACCTACATTACGTAACTATTGATGTGAAGCAGATCACATAAGGTCATTACATGTAATATCAATGAAAACATTGCTTAAAATCAGTAAATTTTGAGCAAAAAACATTGTAGTCATTCTAAGGCTTACTATCCAAAACTAACAACTCCAAAAACGTCAAGTTTAGGACAATTTCTCAGCTATTTTGAACAACGATCTTACGTGTGACTGCTGTAATGTTCCACAAAGGATTTTTATTTTAGAAATTTAATTAAATTTTTATTCAAAGTAACTTTGAGAAGAAAAAATTTGGGGAAAAAATGCCAAAAATTACGTCTCAACTTTATTGAAATTAAAATAAATTTCAACAATTTTTTCTTCAACAGAACAGGAACATACTGAAAACATGAATTGTATATGAGAGAGAGAGAGAGAGAGAGAGAGAGAGAGAGAGAGAGAGAGAGAGAGAGAGAGAGAGAGAGAGAGAGAGAGAGAGAGAGAGAGAGAGAGAGAGAGAGAGAGAATGCAATTTCTATCTGGTAATATTAATTCAACAGATCTCCATCAGATACCATTATGTCTACAGGATTTCAAAATTACTTTGATAATTAAAACAACTTTACTTTGATTCTCACTGGCTTATGGCATTACGTATCAAAACTTCTAAAATTAAGAACTCGTTCAGTCTTAACGTTATATTATGCATTTATGAAGGTGTGAAACAGCAAAATTATAATTGAAAAACACTAAAGACAAATATTCAAGCAGAAACTTCGTCAACGTCTTAATGAATCAGATAAATGGATTTGACAGGATTCTCTTTAGCATTTAATTGAATAAAGGTATCTATGGGATCAATGCTTGCACTTCAGTACAGGGATAGACAATGCAAGTTTAAACTAAGATTTTAACTTATTTTGAATGTACTTCAACATGGATGATGGAAACCAACTTGGACATCATGAACTCTGCAGACAATAGTTAGGCCAACTAAATGTTGTGGAATAGAATTAATATAAGTGATATTACAGAAATAAGCTAATCTTAAACTGAAAAATCCATTTAAACTTTTAAATAAACTATAAACAAAAACTAAATGGCATGATTTACGAAAGTAGAAGAATAATTAAAGAAATGGCTTGAAGTTACAGTTCAAAGAATTTTAAACAATGCAAATAATAGATTTTGTAAAATACAAAGCTAATAACCCAGCAGTCACACGTATTGATAACTTGCTTAAAATAGTCATATAAATTCACAGATAAAACTACTCATTGACTTAACAGTTTTGAGCAGGAATATCACACTCAAATCCTTTCGATGACCAATTGTACACATGACTATGATTTCGAGGGTCATCAAAGATTAGGTAATTATCTATTGGCAAGACTGAAGATTAGTTTTTGGATTAAGAGAAATATACTGAAAAGTATATGGAAGATATGAATGTTCATGCCATAAAAACAAATCCTGAAAATGTTGACCATGTGAAGCACTAAAATAGGACCTCAATGCTTAAAGATTTTAATCAAATTTTTAAGACTTTTTCTTCGCGAAGACCACTTCAGTTTAATGAATTTCTGTCGAATAGCAAGGTGAGACCTTTGTCCATTGGTTCCTTAATCCTGTGAAAAGAAAATTAAAATATCAGTTTGACATGCAGATGGATATTTTACTACAAAAAAGTAGTAGTTTGAACACTAATACAGCTAAAGATCTATAGAATGAATTGCCTACTTATTCCAATAGAATACTAATTTGCATGAAGCACTTGACAAATACCTAAGATAGTTTTAGATTAATGAAGTATAAAAATTTCATCTAAAAAATTTACTCAAATTACCTTTATAACAAAATCCTTTCAACCTACTCGCTGATCTCCCACCTATTTACTGTCCAAATCCACAGAAATTTCTTTCTAAGATGTAAAGTTGTTCAGCTTTATTGTATGGTTAAACTATGGATCAGAATCTCTTGCCTAACCTTAACATGGTTCCTGGTACCTGGTTCCTAATTGCTCACTCCGCAAAATAAGTTTGCGGGCACTCTAACGCCTTAAAGATGAGTCCAAAGCTTCTAAGCTTCTTCTTATTATTATAATTAAGCTTATTTTACCTGTACCATAAATAAATTAAGAATGAAATCACAAACCTTTACTTTTATCCAGTTCTACCTTGAAATCAGATAGGATAACACCTTGCTATCATCAGTTTTGGTAACCTATTGTGGTCATTTTGGACATTTTAAATTCTTCTTTTATGTGCATTGCCATACTCAAAAATGCAACTAGATCCCTACTAGGAATTTGCAACGTACCTATATTCAGGTCTAGTATCATTAATTGTCCTGATTTGGGGCATAGATATAAATGTACAGTATTATCATCTTCATCTCCGCACAGGTCACACAAACTATCTGCATATTTCCCCCTGAAATTTGCTTTTAAATTGGGCTATTTAATCTTGTCTTCATTACAATGGTTGCATTATCCAGATCCATTTCTCTGATATAAGGATGTAGGCACATTAATACTTTTGCAAATGTATCCTACATCAAGTCATGAACCTATTCCAATAAACCCAAAGAACATCTATAATATATTCAATGTTAACATTTATATTTATCCAATGAATAATCTACAATAGTTTAGAGATTGACTAAAGCATTGCACTAACATGTGGTTTCAATATATTGACGAATACTATGAAGAACTGCAAAGTAATAGATAAAACCCCAGAGAGAGATATGAAAACTGTAATTGGTGACTTCAATGCTAATGTTGGAAGGAATAATCAAGGTATAGAGAATATAAAGGGGTGTTGAGGGTCCTGGTGAAGTTGCAAATAAAAATGGAGCATATTTCATAAGCTTTTGTTCAACAATCAATCTTGTTATTGGAGGGACTTTTCCAATACAAGGACATCCACAAATATACATGGACTTCACCATGTGGCAATTAATAAAAGGACTACACAATAGGGAAAGAGTTACCCCTGCACTAATTAAATTACACTGGCTACCGGTAAAAGCGAGAATTGAATACAAGCTACTCTTACTAACGTTTAAGATACTGAACCAAAATGAACCAATATATCTAAAAGAATGCCTGAATAAACTAGAACTAGAAACAAATGTTAACACAAGACACATGAGTGACAAACAGGCTATCTGAACCAAGAACAAATAGTAAATTTGGTGAAAGGGCTTTTAGCTACTGTGTGCCTAGACATTATAATAAACTGCCAACTGAAATGAAGGACTTTAAGGGAGCAATTGAATTGAATTTAAGAAGAAACTAAAGACATTACTTTTCCCAAGATCATATGATTTGGAAGATGCTACAATCAAAGAATTGTATAAGTTATAATGAAAATGTTTCGTCAGATGATTAATATGGACCCGCCCGAGAAGTAGTTCACTCGACTTCAGTGGAGGGTTGGATCTAAACCCAAAACAAGTAAACAAGTAATTATAGAAATCAAATAGATCACATAGCCATTAATAAAGAAAGGAGGAGGACTCTGAGAAATGTAAGAAGCTATAGAGATGCAGCTATTGGTAGTGATCACCAGCTCCTTATTGCCACACTGAAATTAAAACAAAGCACCCAATAGAAATGTAGATAGAACACCTAGGTTTGATACAACTAAGCTTTAAGAAGATGAGCACAGAGAATCATTTTCTATTGAATATAGGAATCAATTTGTAGTCTTAGGGGACTTTAAGAGATGAAGAGCCGGCAATTAATGAAGAATGGTGTGAAATTAATGTGTGCATTATGAATACAGAAAGGGAGCTACTATGTATAGATAACCTAAGTGTTAGAAAAATAAACTTCTCAAGATAACCTAAGTGTTAGAAAAATAAACTTCTCATCAAAAGTATATTAAAAGTGAAAGGATAGATTGGAGAGGTGACGAAAAACCAATGTAAGTAATTTTAATCTTCTATTAAAGGGAAGCGAGGTACAAGGAAAAACAATCTGGAAAGTGGATACAGTATAAGGATTCTGGTTCTGAGGGAAATATATGGTGATCAACTCTGCATTATGCATAACATTTATAAGAAAGCTTCAGAACTGATGACTCAGATCACAAAATATATACGAGTCTTCAGACTTTTATTGTCTGATATTTTTTCAGAATAGCAAATGGGAAACAAAGGGACATATCATACAGGAGATATAAATATTTGTTACCTTTTGGAGCCCATAACTGACAAGTAACAAATACTAAAAAAAAATTGAGGAAGAATGATGAGAGGGTTCTAAGTATATTGACCTTAAGAGGAAAAACAGGAACATTGCATAAGGCTAAGAGAAACAGTGTGAGAAATCTAGTGTCTGAGGCCATATTGGTAGGAAAAGGATTTAGACCTAGCAGGCACAAAATGTCTGATTTAAAGGTTTTAACTGAAGATGAAAACTTATCGTGGCTATTTACTTTTCAAAATTGTTTACCATGGTCATCCCTCTTTTGATTTTGGTCTTATATCCCTAAAACCCACCGTCATAAGTAGATATAAACCCGTAAATGGGCAGCAGTTTTTTTTTTTATGAAACCCAAAGAGAAATGACTAATATGTGTATGAGAATGAAAAGGTTGAAAGTTGTTCAGAAAAGGATTCAAGTGGCACACCAAGTTGGGAGTACTAATTTCAATCTTGAATAGGAAAATGATGAAAAGAAGAAAAAAGGGAAAAAGGATGTCAAAAAGGATTACCAAGTAATGGTAGTGACCAAATGTAACAGGATGCTTAGAAGCTGTCACCTGGGAATTAATTTATCAGATAAAGTTCATGGTGACTGAAAAGGAAACCAAAGGAAAAGGTAGCCTTGTACTGATGCTCCGGAAGAGGTGTGTTATGAGTAGTACCTATTGCAAAGGTAGTGAGCAAAGTGAGATAGCAAGATAGTGAGATAGAGAGAAATGTGACCAAAGCCTTCTTGAAGTTAATCAATACAAGCAAGTGGTCATGTGGCTGTTGTGGAAAGTAATCATTGAGAGGGCAGTGAAAAAGTGAGAAAAGTGACAAAAGCCTGAATGAAGTTAACGTAAATAAGTGGCTACGTAAATTTAGTTAAAAGTATTTACTGAAAAGGTTATTGAGAAAGTATGAAAAGTTACAAAGACTTGAGTGAAATTAATCAACGTAATGACGTGGCCGTGTGCATGTGGAAAGTACTTATTAAAACGGCAGTGGAAAAGCGAGAAAAGGACAAAAGCCTGGGTAAAATTAATCATAAGAAGTGGACATGTGGATGTTGTGGTAAGTACTTATTGGGATGCCTGAAAAAAGCGACAAAAGCCTAAATAGAGTTAATAAACAAAGTGGCTATGTGTATACTGTGGGAAGAACTTATTGACAAGGCTGTAAAAAGTAACAAAAAACCTGGTTAAAGCTAATCAAAATACAACATGGCCATGTGGATGCTTTGGAAAGTACTTTGAGTGAGCCCTGTGATAGTGAGATTACAAAAGCATATTTGAGGTTAATCAGCGTAAGCTATGTGGTCATGCGTATGTTGTGGGAAGTACTTATTAGTAGGGTAGTTAAAGTGACGAAAGCCTGAATAAATTTGATAAACGTAAGTATGAGGTCATGTGTTTGTTGGGGGAAGTACTTATTGACAGAGTAGTTGTAAAGTGAGAAAAGTGACAAAAGGCAGAGTGAAGTTAATTAATGTATGTGGTCATATGTATGTTGTGAGAAGCATTTATTAAAAGGGCAGTGACAAATGCCTGGATTACTCTAATAAATATAGATAGTCATGTGAATGTTAAAACTGTGAAGTACTTATTGAGAGGCTAGTGAGCAAGTTGACACAAGCCTGGATAAAGTTAATCACCTTAATGGTATAGCCATGGACTCATTATTATGAGAATTCCCTAGGTTTTTGGGGATACTTATTGACATGGCAACGAGAAAGTGAGTAAAATGGATAACGGTGGAATAGTATTTCATTACTAGAAGAAATGGAGAGTACCCTATCAGTAGAAATAGAGAGTTATAAAAAGCTGAAATGAGAAGAAATAACAGAGAATTATAAAAAGCTAAAATTTAAGACTAACATGAAATATATTGAGACGATCAAGATGAATTTCACCAAACATGATAGATTTTAATGTTAGAGATTTATCTAAAGATTGAATATTTCAATAACCTGCAAGGTAGGAATGTTCAAATTTTAATGTTCTCACGCCTTCAATAACCTAAAAGGCAGGAGTGTTCGACTTTATGTCCTCACACACTCCAAAAGAACCAAAAACTTATGTAGTCAACCATTACCTGTAATTACAGTAGAATATTATCCTCCTAGAGAGAGAGAGAGAGAGAGAGAGAGAGAGAGAGAGAGAATAATTTGATACAGATTTAGTAATTAACGGATTATCAGTTAGAAACGCAAAATGGTAAACAAATGCATCAAGAGGAAAATTTTCCCCCAAAAATTATTACAAGATATTTTTCAATTTACTCAACTTATGCCGTGTGAAACGTTGAATGTCTTGGAAAGTATACTATGAAATGAATTATGAAAGGTCTTGTAGCTAACAAGGTTCCCCTGCAGTATTGAACCAGAAAAGCATCCCTTAAAGTAAGGTAAATAGACTTGAATCGAGGTACACAACCATGAACGTCTGTTCTACTAAGATGCAAATATATTACATACTTTTTTCCATATTAAATCAATGATTATGGGTTAGATATTGTTCCATACTTTCGCCAATGTATCAACCAACCAGATTTTATGCACAATACGAACCTGTGCACTCAAAAGACGACTACAAACGATGTTTCAATGGCAGAGGCAAGAGGCTGTGAGAATGCCCTAGAGATGGACCATATATACCTATCATTAGTGCCTACTGCAGTATTGAACCAGAAATTTATCCCACCAAGTTATCAGAACCGATCGTCCAAAATACTTAAGAGAATTGCTATATATTGCTCAGCCAACAAATCGTGTCAACACGAGAATAGTTACGGATGGCTTCAAACTGTTGGAACCTAGATTTATGTCTACTTTAGGCTCCGAGACTATATAATAAGCTCCCACGAAACATTCGAATGATTGAAGACATTAAGGCTTTCAAGAGGAAACTGAAGACTCTTATTTCATGAGTCTTTTGACAGTGACGATTTAACAGTATATGAATAATGTGTGACCTGAAAAGACAAATACTTTGAACGAACAAGGTAAAACGACTGTGGAGGTCCTGTAGAGAGTGGGGTTCCCCTGCTGCATGGGACCGGAAAAGCAGCTATCAAAGTAAAGTAAAGTAAATGTACTGGAATCGAAGTACACAACCATTAACATCCATTCTAGCAAGATGCAATCACATTGCATACTTTTTCTCTATATTAAATCCATGATTATGGGTCAGATATTGCTCTCCCCTTTTGCCAATGTATCAAAAAACTTTATTTTATGCTGAATAAGAACCCATGGACCCAAAAGACGACAATAAACCACGTTTCAATGGCAGAGGCAAGGGGCAGCGAGAATGCCCTAGAGATTGCCCATATATACATATCATCAGTGCCAAAAGCTCCCTCTCCATCAAACTATGTCAGGTATGGTCAGGCAATGCTTGCACGTGGCTTAACAGTTAGACCTACACGCTCCCCCCAACCCCCCATCCTTGGCTTACAAGGATGGTAAGATTGCCAGGAAACAATTTTGTATCGTTTCATATCACATTGTTTGATATGGACATTATTATAAAAAAAGTTTCAGTGCACATTGCCAAATTGTTACGTCAAGTTGATATAACCTTTAACACCACTACCTCGTCCAAGATTTAAAGTCTGTCATCAACCTTGTATGTTTACTCGACAAAAACACTGGTTCTTTATAACCATCCTCAGATAAATCCATAATTTTTCTTTTTATTACTGAAAATCAACTAAAAAGTCATTCACTTATTAAATACCTTTACATTATCATCAGACACTACCACAAAATTAGTAAAATCCTTCCATTGAATATGAAGAGTTAAATTAGTTAAACTATAGATATAGTAACAAGTGAGTTAAAGTCACACCTTCAAACAAAGTTCTCTAATCCACAAAGTATCAAGGAAGTAATGTCCTATTCAAAAGTCCTGCGAATTAGTGAAAAAGTTTTGATTTTCCAAAATATTACCAGACTGGAATTTCCTTAAATTAAACTTATGAAATCAACCATTACCTTTATAATCAAACGAAGGTTTGACGATTTAATATCACCAAATAAGGCTTTATATCTTCAGAGTAATGAATGAGCTCCTCCCCACTCGCTGACAACTTGTTGACCGTCTTCGTAACCACGAACAAATCTGCAGAAAAACAACTTCGTCAGACTGGTCGAAATACAAACAAGGTAAGTGTTACGTCATAACTAATGTTGATTATACATGTTTAATTATTATTATTATTATTATTATTATTATTATTATTATTATTATTATTAGCTAAGCTAAGCTACAACCCTAGTTTGAAAAGCTGGATGCTATATGCCCAAGGGCTCCAAAAGGGAAAATATCGCAGAGAGGAGAGGAAATAAGGAAATAAACAAACCATAAGAGAAGTAATTAACAAAATAAAATATTCAAGAACAGTAACATTAAAATAAATATTGCATATATATAAACTACCGAAACTTCAAA
>NC_090727.1:114199620-114202120 GCF_036898095.1 Palaemon carinicauda | reverse complement strand
AAAGAGTGTTTTTGGGGCCGGGATTTTTGTAAAACCAATTCTATTTCGTCAAAATATTTCGAACAAACCAGTTTTATCACATAAAAAACTGTGTTTTGGGACTGATACTAGTTTGTTTTGGTCAAATATACTCCGAAGAAAGATTTATAACAAAAAGAGATTGTTTTGGAGCTAAGACTTCTGTGAATATTTTTTTTTTTTAGTCATATATATTCCGATGAAAACAGTGTTTTATATAAAAAAAAAAAACTAGTGTTGTTGGGGCCGAGATATTTGGTTTGTTCGGAATATTTTCACTAAATAGAGTTGGTTTCACAAATATCTCGGCCCCAAAAACACACTTTCTTTATATAAAAAAAATGGTTTGTTCGGAATATTTTGACTAAATAGTTGGTTTTACAGTTTTATCACATAAAAAAACTGTTTTGGGACTGATACTAGTTTCTTTTGGTAAAATATATTCCGAAGAAACTTGATTTATCACATAAAAAAGTGTTTTAAGGTTGAGAGTTTTTCAAAAAACCAACTCGTTTTAGTCAAATATATTCCGAAGAAACCAGATTTATCACATAAAAACAAGTGATTATGTGCTGATACTTATATGAAAGTAACTCGTTTTAGTAAAATATATTCTGAAGAAACAAGTTTTCTCACATAAAAAACTAGTATTTTCAGGCTAAGATTTCTTTAAAACCAACTCGTTTTCGTTAATTATATTCCGAAGAAAATATCGCATTTTAGGCACCAAATGTCATATCCGAGATCTGCTTTGAAAACATTTAATCATATTAAGATTTTTACCAGAAACTAGGAGAAATGTATCTTTATATATATATATATATATATATATATATATATATATATATATATATATATATACATATATATATATATATATATATATATATATATATATATATATATATATATACATATATATATATATATATATATATATATACATATATATATATATATATATATATATATATATATATATATATACATATATATATATATATATATATATATATATATATATATATATATATACATATATATATATATATATATAAATATATATATATATATATACATATATATATATATATATATATATGGGTATATATGTATGTATATATATATATTATACATATATATAGATATATATATATATATATATATATATAGATATATATATCTATCTATCTATATATATATATATATATATATATATATATATATATATATATATATATATATATATATATACATATATATATGTGGATATATATATATGTATATATATATATTATACATATATATAGATATATATATAGATATATATATATCTATATATATATATATATATATATATATATATATATATACATATATATATCTATATATACATATATACATATATATATATATATATATATATATATATATATATATATTAGATTTTTATTTCATCATAATAGAAATGAAAATATAACTGAGATTACTTGAGCGCCATATGTGGATGAAATCATGAGGAGTAGATGGAGATGGTTTGGGCATGGTCTTCGCACTTCCCAAGAGAGATTAGTTCACCAAACTTTCAACTGGGCTCCACAAGGCACTAGAAGAGTTGGAAGACTCAGACCTACATGGTTGAGGACTATGAAGCGTGGAGTGGGAGATGGTGACTGGAGAATTAATGAATTAAAAGCTGAAGATAGAGACGACGGGCGAAATCTAACCGAGGCCCTTTACGTCAATGTGTGTAGGAGGAGATGATGATGATGATGATGATGATTGGGTTAATCTGATGTTATCTGAGCAAAAATCTAGCAGTAACTTTAGTCTTCTGGGAGAGACGTTTTAGAAGTTGTTTGGCAAAACAAACTTTTAAAGGATCAGGGAATTGGACCGTAGATGTGAAACACGTCTTAACTTATAGCTTTCGAACAAGAGGTGTCTTAAGATTAAGAAAGGTACCTTTTAGGATTACCTCCTTCAACTTGAGAAAGTGTTTTATGTCGGCATAATACTTCGGTTATTCTGAATATTTAGTTCTGTGTTTATAATTCGTAGCTTTCTTTTTAGGTCATTTTCTATGTGATGATGTTTATTATTATTTATTATTATTATTATTGTTATTGTTGTTGTTCTTGTTATTATTTTTATTATTATCGTTATTAATGTTATTATTGTTATTTTTATTGTTTTTTTTATTATTATTATCATTTTTTTATTATTGTTGTTATTGTTATTATTTTATTGTTCTTATCATTATTATTATTATTATTTATTGTAATTATTATTATTGTTGTTGTTGCTGTTGTTGTTGTTGGTGTTGTTTACCAACGTAGATGAAAAATTTATTTCTATTAAACAATAATCATAAACGTGCTTCTCCAATATTAGTTTGTTTACGAGTATCATAACAAGCCGTAATGGTGTTGGCAATAACATCCTCATAAACCAAAAAAAAAAACACACAACGAGAAATATA
>NC_090727.1:114172120-114192120 GCF_036898095.1 Palaemon carinicauda | reverse complement strand
AGAAATTTAGACACAGGTGGCGCCACTGCTTCTACAAGGACACTAAAGAAACTATTCTTGGTTTTGTCATCCTTGATCTGCCGTTGGTCAACGATGGTGAGGTTACTTTTTCTCGGCTTAGTTTAACAGGGTCTTAGTCTTATAAGTGGTGTTCGTCTAGATTTCAAGTGTTCTTTCTTACAGTGGTAAGTCCAATGAAGTTATGTAATAATTAAGTTTTGAGACTGTGAACGTTATGCAAGTATAAAGTGTTAATTATACAGGCTCCTTTTCACACACCTTGAACCGGTAAGATTGTATAAGCTCTTGAGTAAGGATGACTATTTACGCCAGTTTAGTTTGTGGAACTTTCAAGTGTTTAGTGTTCCTGTCAACCATGGAAGTGTAACAAAATGGCCATGTTAGAAGTTTTTAAGTTTTAATCGTGTAATTGTTGTTTAGTTATTCTGTACAAAGTTATTGGATAATTTTGTGTGTGCAATACATTAGTTTAACCAAGTGTCCTTGACTCTTTTAAAGCAAATCGTTAAGCTATATGTGTAACTGCTGATTTTATTACTTCAGTTTTCTTTTCAATGGCTACTTTTTCTTACTGTAGCTTGCACAGTTAAAACATTGTAATATTATTCTCAAGTTCTCCGTAAAGGTATGCTGTTCCCGGCCGTATTTCAGTAAAATACAGGTGACCGTAGTTTCTACCCTACTCAACTGTTAGGGGTTGGTGACCGAAATTTTACTCCTTTGCGTTAATATATCAGTTTTTAAAACTGTAAATGCCTGGCAGTATTTATTCCATGACTTTACTGTTTTTTACGGCAAATTTTTGAAGCGAGAATAATGGGTTATTTTAATTTTACCAACTGAATCGGAGTCTTTCCAAATGTCGTGTTCAGAGGTGCACCAATTACCATAGTTTATTAATATTAAATTATGTTCACAAGCTTTGCCAGACTTGCTGTCTTAAATTCATGCGTGATAAAGTTACTAGACTAGTAATTGCTTAGCTGCATAGTTTAATTGTTCCTTGTTACCGAAAGTTTATCAAAGCTCCTTTCGGATTTAAATCTTTTTCCTGAACTTTTATTAAAGTATTTAATTTGTTGAATAATTGTTACCGTATATTGCGACCTAACTTGATTACTTATAATCTATATTCGTAGTTTTTAAGTCTGAAGTTGCGTTTAATAATTCCTATTTCGATTTTTAATATAATTTTTGTTAAATGTTACATTAATTTTTCTTTGAATCTAAACAAAATTCATCCAGTTAATTTCATGAATTAATGGGATATGAAAGTAATTTTGAATCAAATATTTTAATAGCTCAGTTAAATGTTAATGTAGAATATTGCTAGTTGAGTATCATTAATTGTATTAGAAGCGCTATTTTCCCTTAGGGTAAAGTTTAGTCCATTGAAAATCTGGCTTTACTATTAGCTATAAAATTCCTGATTAATTAGAAAATCTGGCTTTACTATAAGCTATAAAATTCCTGATTAATTAGAAAATCTGGCTTTACTATAAGCTATAAAATTCCTGATTAATTAGAAAATCTGGCTTTACTATAAGCTATAAAATTCCTGATTGCTTCGAAAATCTGGTTTTACATAATGCTACTAGTTCCCGATTGCTTCGAAAATCTGGTTTTACAAAATGCTACTAGTTCCCGATTGCTTCGGAAATCTGGTTTTACAAAATGCTACTAGTTCCCGATTGCTTCGGAAATCTGATTTTACATAATGCTACTAGTTCCCGATTGCTTCGGAAATCTGGTTTTACAAAATGCTACTAGTTTCCGATTGCTTCAGAAATCTGGTTCTACTAAACGACATTGGTTCCTTATTGTTTTTCCTGAATTCTGCTCATCTAGCGAAGTGTTAAAAATTTGCGGTGAAAAAAAAGGGAAAATCCTGGAATACATTTTAACAGGCATTTAGTTTTAAAAACTGATACTTAAACGACCGATATTACTTGTCACCAACCCGTAAAAGATAACAATGTAGGCTAAAATTACGATCGCCTGTATTTTACTGAAATACGGCTGAGAATATATTTTTATGGTGAGTTTCAGATTAAAATTCGGTGTACAGTGACCACAAAAGAATTTGTTTGCGCATAAAAATACTGGTTCTCATCCATGATCAGTATTCACTGCTACTTGGTATTAAAATTTATAAGCATTTATAACAGCTGGTGTAAAATCACATTGCTTTTTTATAACAGCTAGTGTAAAATATCGTTGGGTTTTTTCATGATTTTAGATTAACATTTATAGCAGCTGGTGTAATCTCGTTGAGAATTTAGATTAGCATTTATAACAGCTGGCGTAAAATCTCGTTGGCGTTTTTTATTTTAGATTAGCTTATTTTTCTCAGTTAATTCTCTAGTTTATATAATAGTCCATCAAATGGGGTTTAATTAGATATGGATAGTTTCTAACTTTACTATCATAATTTAGGTGTTTCTAACGTAACCATCATTGAAATAGGTGTCTCTGCTTAAGTAAATTCAGTTGCGTTGTCTTAGATCTTATGTAAGGTTTATAAGGTACTGATTATCAAACAACGTGAATAGAAGAGAATGACTAACATCACGTAAATATTTAACTATTTTATTGGCAGTTAATCTTAAACCAGCAAATCTTAGACTGACTTTTTTACACGAGTCAAGACCACAGATCTTTTTATTGTTTCAACAGATTTCAAAGACCGTTTTCTGCAGTCTTTCTCTTACCTTTTCCCCTTTAGTTAGGTTACCAGAAAACCCTAATGAAAAGTTTTGCATTTATTACCAAGTATGTTTAAACCTTTCAGATCCTGCTCTTCTACCGAACACATCCTGGCAAATGATCTTCAAAATTGGCAAATGATCTTCAAAATTGGCAAATGATCTTCAAAATTGGCAAATGATCTTCAAAATTGGCAAATGATCTTCAAAATTGGCAAATGATCCGGAAAAGCTTAAAAATCGGCTAATGATCTTCAAAATTGGCAAATTATCCGGAAAAGCTTAAAAATCGGCTAATTATCAGAATCGGCTAATCTTCAAAATCAATGGTAAGTATTCACTCTCAATCATGCTTCATCCTTACATATTTTTACATATTTAATGTATTCACATTTTTTGTTGTCTAACATTGTGATAATCTTAAATTTTTTAAAGTTAACAATTTCTTCAAATTTTTCTAGGTATAAGTGATAATTTTACTTGGTTTAAAGTTAGCTAGTTTTATATTTGAATGTGGTCTGACTTGTTTTTGGGAGTTTAATTGTATGGCTGTAGTTTGACAATTTTACTAAGTTCGCTAGTTTTACTTGTATGACTGATCTAACATAGTGATATTTACTTGGTTTGAAATTAGCTATTTTATTTGTATGACTAACTTGCAATAATTTTACTTCGTTTAGAAGTTGGCTAGTTTTATTTGCATGATTGGTAACCATTAAAACTTTTATCTTTAGTTTTCCTAAATATTGATATCAAATTTTTCTTCCAGGTTGTAATTGGCATTGCAGCGTCTGGTATTGAAACTTTCCATCTGGCCACTTACCAGTCAACGTCATTTACTAAGGATTTGTGGAATGCGAAGTCAAGCACCAAATTAGTTTTTCAACCTTGAAGACAAACTGGACATCGGTTCTGTTAATTCCTTCAGACTTGAGACATTTTACCCACAATGGACCTGGCAAATGACTGAATGCTTCAAAGTACTTCAAAAATGTGGAAATGTATGGGAGCTATTTTTTGAGTCGGCAAATGGTTGAAGATTCAACCAGGACAGTACGCTGAAACTGGTTGTTGCCCCTGGACGCCCTACATCGACCGTATCAACCATATTCCTGGAACCTCAACTGGTTGAAAGATCCAACCAGGACAGGGCAGATCTTAATCAACCAAACCTTGTGCTTTAAATGTTTCATTTGTGCTTTTGAATTACAATTTGTTTCACTTCAATTCTTTTGCTAGAGCCAAAGTTGAATCTATGTAATTTTCAATAAGTATTTAGGACATTTGGAAGTGTACCGAATGTTACTAGTTTAAATATTTTTTTTTTTTTCAAGATTTAAAATTTGTTAAACTGTAATGCCATATTTCTATTTCTAATCTGAGCAATGTTTCAATGCTGTTTAAGAAAAGATTTTAGATCTGCATAATATTCTCAATATTAAAGTTTTAAGTTTCATAGTTGTGCAATTTCATGTATTAATATTTTCAACAAGTCTTTTCTCAATACTGAAGTTAAAATCTGTATATCTGTCTTGACTTTTTCAATACTGTTTTTACAGTTGAAACTCTAAATTAAAGTTCAGATCTAAATAAAGCAATTGAAAGTTTTTATATTTTCTACTTTAGGGGAGGCATGCCTTATCTGTTCGTTGGTTTAAAATAAAAGCTATTAAGTATTAATATATTGTGAAGTTTGTTTAGTACATGAAGGTATGGATATTTTATTGTGTGGCATTTGTCTACTTTAGGAAAAGTCTAATTTTGTCTATGTATACTATAACTTGATAAAGTAAGTTTCAAGAAAAAAATATTTTCGAATCTACTTGTTTGTAATTCTATTTGGTATATTTAGATATTAAACTTCTGACTTAGTTGCTTAAGATTCAACTAAACTCCGGTGTTTGGAAGTTGCTAGTGTATTTACCTATCCTTTTGGGAAATTTATCCTAAGATTGGAGGAAAAAATGAAGAGTAAGCTTAAAATATACTGGCTAAGCTTTACATTGAACATTCAAGGAGATAAATTTTGTGGTACATGATCTGAATTTACTTCTTTCCCTTAAATATAATTTTGAGAAAGTGGGGGAGAATTTTTCTCACTGTTTGAGAAATATAACTATTCTGGCATACTTTATACCACTATTCTGGCATACTTTATACCACGTTCATAAGGTCGATCTCTATCTGCATACTGTGACCTTTGCCGACTGTCCGCAGGCTTTGCAAGAGAAGTTTAGTTTGATGGTGTATAAGGATTAAGTAGTCGGCAGAGGATTGTCAATGTAGTGAGGTGTGGGGGCCAGTATAGTACGGTAACGATTGTAAGTCTTAACTTTAATCTTGGTGTTGTCTAACAAAATTGATTCTTGTATAAAAGCTAATGGGGAGGTGGCTGAAACTTGTCACATTTTAAAGGTTTCATGACTGTTGCATAGATTAAAAATAAAAGCAACTGTGTCGAGTTACTTATGGACGGGCGTAAACCACCAGTAAAGTTTGGTTTACTTTTCGATGGGTTTTCCTGTTTTAAACAGGGTGGGGGATTTTCCAAGAGGGCGTCTCCCACCCCTTGATTTGTGGTATGTGTTGAGAGAGGCAAAGGCACCCAATGAAAGGTAATCTAAAATAAATTTTGTACGGTAGCTTCCGAAATGAACTGGAGGCGAGGTTCTAGCGCCTGCCATATTCGACTCAGTGCCTCTAGGCCCTGATTGACAAAAACGGCTTGGTGTGGCGTCTTAATTAGAGAAACTGCGATCACCATATAGGTTTCGCTTAATGTTTCTCGAAGTGTAGAATTGACTTGTTGCTCGTTAGGGTTGGGAAGGAGGTGAGGTATATTGGTGTTGGGAGACTTATGAAATGATCTACGGGCTGCAAGTGAGCAAGAGCCCGTCCCTGACCGTAAGGGCCAAGCAATCTGCAACCTGAAATGTAGTGAGGCAATATAAAAAACCTTTCGCTTCTCGTGTCCCACTATTGACCGTTGGACGTGTTCAAGGAACATGAGGTTCTAGTGTTAACTTTAACCTGGTGGTTGTATCGACAAGAAGCATCAGTCTGATGTAAGAAAATTTGTCCAAAGGCTGTGTTGCAGGTACTGCAACAAATAGATAAATTAAGGAGCAACTCTAGCAGATTGGCGTTGGTATGAATAAAGTGGAGGTCAGAACAAAATAAGATTTTTAAAGTAGATCCGAAGGGGACTGTTAAATATTTTTTTTTTAAATCAGGAACAGGAAACTAAGACCAATGCACACCTAAAGTATGGTTCATCCAGGCATTACCATTTTGGAACTGGTGACATGGTCATTTATTTCTATGACAGCAATGACGAAATGCCATTTGCTGAACAATTCTTATCCTGAGGTATTTATAGTTTTATCAATCTTATTTAATAAATTTATTACCATTTCATTACATCTAATAATGGCCCATGTGTATATTCCCTTCATATTGTCACATGACTTCCTAAGAACCCTTTCCTTACATTGCATCTTCCTCAGCTTTGCTGGGTGCATCTTGGTTCACAGAGAAATATGCAATTTTCTTTCACCTCTGATCCATGCCGTATAGCACAAATATCATCCTTCACCAGCAGCAAAATCCCTATGCAAGTTAATATAAAAAATATTGTTCTTATCTTTAGATTACTAAAGGCTCATTCCCCAGATAGGTAGCAAGCCTAAAGGCTGCTTTTGTGCCTTGCATAATCGTCAAACAAGTCATTGTTTGTTTCTGTAACTGATAACACGGACAATTTGTGGCTTTGACAACCAAATGTGCCCGTTTACAAGCAAATCATTTGTGTGTGCAGGCATTGCTCAGCTTTATGGTCACAACGTAAATCAATGTTAACAAAACAGCTTGGTTGTGTTCTGATCTAAGGGTGATCATCCATTAAGATAAATTAAGCGAGAATGAGAAAATCAAAACTTTTTTTGAGTATGAACGATTTATCTAAACATTATGGGTGAAATGATACTTCCAAAGACTTTAGTTACTGGTTTGAAATAGGAGTGTTGTGTGATATAATGAACAGAGGCGCACTTTATATAACGAAAGTAGAGGTAATAAAGGAAAAATAAATGTCCTGTTCAGCCCGTTAGATTACCTAGAATTAAGGTATTCTGGAGAGAGAGAGAGAGAGAGAGAGAGAGAGAGAGAGAGAGAGAGAGAGAGAGAGAGAGAGAGAGAGAGAGAGAGAGAGAGAGTGCTAATGCCCTCGCACTAGCAAGAGGTGGTAGTGATGTCGGTATCTGGCCCCGTTGCAGCACACAATTTATAATTACAGTATTTATTTTGCCGATTTCCAGACTTCCTTCGATCTTCCCGTCCAGCTTAACAATTTTGCTTGATACTGTAACTGAATGGCTATTTCACCAGATAGACTGTAAGAACAGAATCTTGTAGAATCCAACCTTTGCGAGAGAAAAAAAAATGTATGAAACCTTGATAATTGTTACAATCGTTAATTTTCAAGATATATCAATATGAATTACTGTGGTTACCTGAATGGAATTAAGAGTCAAATAATCTGTTATCTTATAGTCCTCTATAAAAAATACCCACTTAAATCCGTGTCAATAGCCCTTTAACCTCTCTGGAACGTCTCAATGCGAGTTCATTTAGAATTTATTCAAAGATCCTTTGTGAAATTACGCTCAATTTTAATGTTATAGATTCATTATCCGTTAATTATCTATCATAATATATCTTTTATAGCTTTATAAACATATTTCTATATATTTCATAGTCGCTATTCCACGCATTTTGCTTCTGTACCCACGAAATAAGAAATTTTGAAAGAGTTTTCTAAGGCAAATAAGTTATTGTAGTCACCCATAAATACGTTTTCTTTCATCAGAAGCTGGTACATTTTCTATTATTTTAAAGGCATAAACTAATGTAAATTGGACTCCGGCACATTTTTATGCTTGTAACTCTATTAGAAAATGAATAATCGCTACACTAACGTCTTTTAAAAAAACTATTTAGTCTAACAAGTCAATCTTAGAAGGGTTTACTAAGCTTCCGGCTAAAATACAAGCTAAAATACAGGCTGAAAACAGATAAAGACACCGGCTTTGGTTGAGGCCTCTGACTGGTTGAAGCATACTGTAGTATTGATAGCTACAAAAGATTCAGTAAACACGTAAATACCTCGGTAGGAGGACGTGGTATTTATCTAGTGCTTCTGTAAAGAAGAAAGGTATTTCAAATTATTTGTTCTTAAGTTTTCGTGAATACGCTTCTGCTTTAGTTAACACAGATGCGAATATCCTGCTGTTGTTTATTCAAAATAGATTAGCCTTCTGTAGATATTTGTATGCTTGTTTTATAATAACAGTATTTCAATTCTAGATAATATTACTCTTATTTAAATGCGTTAATAATTTAATCAATATAGTATTATGGTATGAAAAGATGTTTGGTAAATGTTTGTTTCAACAACAAAATTAGTCTTATTTCCAAAAGATGAAAAGATAAAAGTTATAGAAGCCCAGTTGTATGTCATCTGTAGGTTCTAGGCACCTAGAATATATTAAGAGCTCCTAATAGACATCCGAAAGACTAAAGATATCAAAGCTTCTAAGAGGAAACTAAAGACTTCCTTGTTTCCAAAGTGCTTCGATAAAGTGGATTTGACTATTAACGTGGGATACGCTGTGTGAAACTTTAGATATCTAAGAATGTATACAACAAGCAGATCGTGTAGGTCCTGTAGTGCGTAGGCTTTCCTTGTGTGATAGGACCAGGGAAACATTTATTAAAGCATAGTAAAGTAACCATAATTTGTATTTTACATAAGATACATTTGTGACAATCGTTGTACTATGCAGAACTAAATGATGGTTTTGTATATCACATCCAAAGACCTTTCAACTGAAAAACTGATAGATATTTGTGATTTTTACTTATCAAGATCTTTCTAAAACAATAATAATTCGTTTAATTAGTCAAGTCATTTATGAATATTAGTTTAATATGTCATTGATTGAAATTCATGATCAGTTATTGTTAATATTAGCTAAGCTACAACCCTAGCTGGAAAAGCAAGATGCTATAACCCCAAGAGCTCCAACAGAGAAAATAGCCTAGTGAGGCTAGGAAATTAGAAAATTAATAAACGATATGAGAAATAAGTAAAAATTATTAAAATATTTTAAAAGTAGTTATAATATAAAAACAGATATTTCATATATAAACTAAAAAAAAGACTTATGTTAGCCTGTTCGACATAACATTTGCTGCAAGTTTGAACTTTTGAAGTTCTATTTGTTCTAGTATTCTATGAATTTCTACTGAATTACACGTAGTAACACAACCACCCTTTCGGCGTTTGAATGAATGAAATAGGAAATACGAGTGACGTATATTAACGTACATTGCTGAATATCTAGTGACAATGAATCGGACTTCCGCTCCAAGGCCTCGAGAGTTATACCATTAGCAACTGCGCCATCCTTAAATGCAGGCCATCTTACGACAGGATAAATGTTTTCAGAGCAAGCTTAACTGGTTTTTAGGTAACTCACATAGGCTTAGTAATCGCTTAGGCAGCGCATATAGGCGCTGTGATAATTGCCTTCGCCAAAGAAGTTGAAAGGAGGTTATGTTTAACCCACTGTTTGTGTGTTTGTTTGTGAACAGCTTCCTGACCACAGTTTTAATTGTAGAAGAATGAAACTTGCAGGAATTAACTTTTTTAAAAAGCTGGAAATTGACAAATTTTTGAAGGTCTAGGTCAAAGGTCAAGGTCACAGTCAAGTAAAATGTCTAATTCACTTCACGTTACCAGCCTTAAGTTTGGACATCGTTGTCACAGACTTCAGACTTGGTTCATATTTGAGTATATGAAAATCCATGCAAATTAATACGTGTTAAGGTCAAGGTCAAGGTCGAGCAAAAGTTCGAGAAATAAGCTGCCATGACCTAGGTCTGCATGCTGCTGATGGCCCCTCTATTTTATTGTGGATATGACAAGAAAGTAAATCTAATTTCTCGCCAGTAATTAAAGTCATACTACTGAAGAGGTATACAATTCAAATTAGATACCTTTTGATGAAGTAGTCTTCTATTATTTTAGGTATATTCCTACTAAAACTAAGCTATTATGGTTTTACGCCATAGACTGCGTACTACAACGTAGTATAAACAGTGACAATGAAACAATCTCCAACAGGTTTAGTAGATTTGAAAACAAAGCCCTTAGAAGAATATCAGGAGTTGAATGGTAGGACCGGATTAGGAATGAAACTATAAGAGAGATTACTTGAGTGCCATATGTGGATGAGATCATGGTGAGGGTTAGATGGAGATGGTTTGAGCATGCTTTTCGCACTTCCTACGAGAGATTAGTTCACCAAACTTTGAACTGGGTTCCACAAGGCACTAGAAGAGTTGGAAAACCCAGGCCTACATGGCTGAGGACTACGAAACGTAAAGTAGGAGATGATGGGTGGAGAAATATTGATTTAAAAGCTCAAGATATACATAACTGGCGAAATCCAACCGAGGCCCTTTGCGCCTGTCTTCATAAGTTAAGTAAGAAAATATTCCTACTTGTATTACTTTACTTTATTTCACTTTGATGGCTGTTTTCCTGGTCATATCAAGCAAGGAAACCCTGAGCCCTACAGGAGCTACTAGATCTGTTTGTCGTATACATTCTGGGGTATTTAGAGTATTCCATGTTAATGGTCAAATCCTCATTATCACACTCGGAAAAGAGAAAGCGTTCAATTTCTTCATGAAATTGTTAATATCAATTCATAGAATATGGTAAAATATTTATATGATAAAGATAAGTTTTAAATCAGGTATGAATGGATGTTGAATACACTTTAGGCTCCCTCAAATATTTTTCTATTCTTAGTTCAAAAAGATAGAACCGTTTTCCTTTTCTAAAATATAGTAAAGGATCAAATGCGTGCGTTCAAGAAAAAAAAATTGGCAATATAAAACAGCTAGCATATACGCTTCACTAGTAAATAACTGTTAGATACTAAATGGTGTTCATACAAATCTCCTTTTGAAGTCTATTATTATTTAATTTGTGTATCTGGGAGTTACCAATATATATCCTATCATAAATTTGATGTTTCTATGTAATGAAGAGAACCATAGAAACGAAGAGTATGGTGGAAGTCTCCGATTGGCTGAAGCAAATCTTTGACTTTCTCGACTAGTTTTAGGGATTTGTCCCCCAGATAGGGACATTTTAGATGTTAGAGAATTCAGAGGCTCGAAACAGGGATAACTGGTTAATTTCCATATAGCTGAATATTGTTAATGAAATTAAATTTTAGCATATTAAAATCACCAATGGTCCTCATAATTTAGGGATATTTTTCTACATAGGTGAATATTCAACATGAAATATTTAGCTTCATTACGTAGCCTGAAATTGGCGATGTAAAAATTTTGTTTTCGGGGTTTAATTGGGGTAAATTGTTTGTGTTTTGATAAGAATTGCTTGTATATGACACCAATATGATTATGATTGCGTGAATATATATTTCAGAGCTGTTATTGAAAATCCAAAAGTAAGTTCGTCATTGTATATAAATATGTAAATCTTGGTGTTTGTTATTTCATAAATACACAGATTAAGAGTAAATGTAGAATACGTTTTATTTATAGGAGAGGCAACAGTTTATACAATATATTAAAACCATATAAATACAAAGTATTAAAGTATACTAGGAGAAAATACTTCTGTCCTAGGGATATTTTATGGCCTGTCTAGGGATGTTTCTGACAGCTGTAGAAAATTCAGTCCGCCATAGACACTGTCGGAGAAGGTCTTGTCTTTTAACTAGTGCTGTGAAAAATTAAGGGAAAAGGTAAGAAGTCACTTTCCATGTTTATTTTCTTTATTTTCTCGCGGGTAATTAATCAATTTAAACGCTACATGTTTGGAATAACCAGATATTTTCTTACGAAGGTCTTGAATTGGCGAAAGAAATTTTATATTGGCCTTTGCCAACACCGGTTTTAGGGCGTGGCAAGTTTCGAATTTTTTAATGGTTTTTATACGAGATTTTCCAAGTGTCTTTATGTATTATAAATGTGAGTTTGATTACCAGGAAGAAACATAATCGGGTTTTTATCGCATTTGTTAGTGAAGGAATAAATTTTAATATTACCATGTCGAGTACTTATCTATAGACCTAAATTTTCTGTTAACGCCAGCGATGGATTTAGAAAGGCGTCTCTTCGTAAAGTTTGCTCAAATTAATTCAAAATGTAATTAATGGTTTTTAATTAGATATTTCCTTTTGAAATTAGCGACAAATTTATAGGGAATTTTAAATAATGGTTTTTAATTAGATATTCCCTTCTGAAATTGGAGACAAATTTATAGGGAATTTTAAATAATGGTTTTTGATTAGGTATTTTCTTTTGAAATTAGAGACAAATTTATAGGGAATTTTAAATAATGGTTTTTAATTAGGTATTTCCTTTGAAATTGGAGACAAATTTATAGTGAATTTTAAATAATGGTTTTTAATTAGATATTTCCTTCTGAAACTAGACACATTGGTAAGAATTTTTAGGTATCATTTTTTCAAATTTTCAAGCTGTTGGTGGTATTGATAGTCTCAAGATTCGTATAATTTATGCATATTTTTATCTTGCAAATCCTAAAGGTTGCATGATTGCAAGAGACTATGCTTGGCCGCAAGGGGCAGGCAATATACAACAGCCACATAACTAGCAAACTTTTTAGAAGGATCCTGAAATTTTAGGTGATAGGTTGTGGAATGATCTTCCTAATCGGGTGGTTGAATCAGTAGAAATTCAAAAGTTGAAAGTTGCAGCAAACTTCAAAACTTCAAACTCGCAGCAAATGTTTTTATGTTGAACAGGATGACGTAAGTCTTTTTATAGTTTATATATGCCATACCTGTTTTGATGATGTTACTGTTTTTATAATGATTTATTGTTAATTTGTTCTCATCATTTATTTATTTCCTTATTTCCTTTCCTCACTGTGCTATTTTTCCTTATTTCTTTATTTCCTTCCCTCACTGGGCTATTTTTCCCTATTGGAGCCCTTCTGCTTATAGCATCTTGCTTTTCCAACTAGGGTTGTAGCTTGGCTAATAATAATAATAATAATAATAATAATAATAATAATAATAATAATAATAATAATAATAATAATAATAATAATAGGTGTACGATAATTATTGAAGCATAATTATATTTCATAAGTTAACAAATAAATCATATAAACAATTAGTGAACAGCTCATCATACACAGCTTATATATTTAACAATAGTATTCATTATTTTACCAATGCTTAAAATAAATCCAGTTTCCTAATACTTATCAGTTTACTCGGTGAAAACAGTCATTAATTTGTAAGCGAGTGCACACAAACCTTGACAATTATAGAGTTATTTGTTTTAAATATCTCCTTATTGTCTCAGTTAACAGTTCCCTTAGGAAATTTAGCATTCGCAAAGTTCTGTGTTTTTGTTAAATAAATAAATTAGTTCAAAATTCTTTCTTTGGTGTCCACAGCCTAGTTTGACAGTTCGCATTATCGGCCACGCCCACCTATTACTTTCAGAACTCTCTCTCTCTCTCTCTCTCTCTCTCTCTCTCTCTCTCTCTCTCTCTCTCTCTCTCTCTCTCTCTCTCTGTTTTGAATAGAAGCTCGCCCTAATCCACGGCATTTTATTTTGATTGTTTAACAAATATCCTGTAAGTGAACTCGGGAGTTTTAAGGGGGACTTGCCTTACAATTAGGGCTTCTTGGTTTTCGGTGTTATTTCCAACATGATTAACAACTTGCCCATGTTCTCAGTTCATTGAAACGTAACATTGACATCCCGTGTAAGCAACAAAATGTTTCATTGTTGTTAAAACTACAACTTTTTTTATATGAACTCAACGTCAATTTCCTTTTAATTATTCTCGAACATAAACTAGGGAAACCATTTCGATTAGAGTAATCAGAAGAATCAGAAAATCTCATTGTTGATATGATCCCATCTTTACGTGGATGTAAACTAAAGGCATCCTTATATAGTTTGGATTTGATACGTACGTCCATACATACTAGACCCTCTCTCTCTCTCTCTCTCTCTCTCTCTCTCTCTCTCTCTCTCTCTCTCTCTCTCTCTCTCTCGTGTTTTGAATTTTACTTAATAGTTAAACTGCAGAATCGCCATTGTTATACCTTGGTACTTAATGACGTCCAGACCCCAGCCCCAATTACATAAATCAAATTCTCTCTCTCTCTCTCTCTCTCTCTCTCTCTCTCTCTCTCTCTCTCTCTCTCTCTCTCTCTCTCTCTCTCTCTCTCTCTCTGAAAGGCAACATGCAACTAAACTCGTTTACTTGTTTTGGGTTTAAATCCAACCCTCCACTGAAGTCGAGTGAATTACTTCTCGGGCGGGTCCATATTAATCATCTAACGAAACATTTTCATTATAACTTATACAATTTTTTGATTGTAGCATCTTCCAAATCATATGATCTTGTGAAAATTAATGTCTTTAGTTTCTTCTTAAATTCAATTGCTCCCTTTAGGTCCTTCATTTTAGTTGGCAGTTTATTATAATGTCTAGGCGCACAGTAGCTAAAAGCCCTTTCACCAAATTTACTATTTGTTCTTGGTTCAGATAGTTTGTTTGTCACTCATGTGTCTTATGTTAACATTTGTTTCTAGTTCTAGTTTCTTCTGGCATTCTTTTAGATATTTTGGTTCATTTTGGTTCAGTATCTTAAACGTTAGTAAGAGTAGCTTGTATTCAATTCTCGCTTTTACCGGCAGCCAGTGTAATTTAATTAGTGCAGGGGTAACTCTTTCCCTATTGTGTAGTCCTTTTATTAATCTAGCGGCTCTGTTTTGTACTCTCTGAATTTTCTTCAGTGAGTTGCAGTAATCAATTCTTGAAAATATGTGGTGATTAATGAGTATGGCCATAGATTTTTCATTCAAGTAGTTACTAATAAATGCTATATTTCTAATATGAGTTACAATTTCTTACCATATTATTTATATGTTCATTCATTGTCAGTCTTATCATCCATGATTACTCCAAGATTTCTGAAAGATTTCTTTAGGTTAATGATCGATTGACCCATTTCAATTCTTTGGAAGCATTCGATTCTTTTTATAACTTTTTCATTTCCAAAAATAATAGATTCACTTTTATTTTCATTGAGCTTGAGCTTTTTTGTTAACATCCAAGCCTTAATGTCATTCATTATTTCATGCATCTTTCTTTTAGCTTCATCAACTGATTCTATTGGGAAATAGAATTGTGTATCATCAGCGTATATTTTAAACTTAACTCTGTGAGTTTCAAGTATATTTGCCAGTTCAATCATGTAAATTTCAAACAGGAGAGGACCTAGTACACTGCCTTGAGGCACCCCTTTGGTTAGTTTTCTTGTCTCAGATTCAACATTTGATATTACTACTTTAACTTTGCGGTTTTCAAGATAACTCACAAACCAGTCATATGCTCGTTCTACGAGGCCCACAGCTTTAAGTTCTTCCGTCAGATATGTATGTTCTACAGTATCAAATACTGCACTTAAACCAAGCATCACAAGAATGCAACACTTGCCATTTGTTATAATTTCTGTTGTTATTTTTAATCGCTAATACTGTTGTTTCTGTGGAGTAATTTTCTCTGTATGCAGATTGATCATTAGGTATGGCATTAGATTTTTTCAGATGTTTCCAGGTTTGTTCGTGTACAGCAGTTTCAATAATTTTCGAAAAATATGACAGATTTGATATTGGCCTATATGAATTTAAATTGTCTGTATCACCTTTTCCTTTATAGACCTTTATAACCCTTTGAAACATTCTGATTTGTATTGCAACCATGGATTGAGCTCTCAGATATAGATTATTTATAGTTTTAAGTTAAGTTTTATATCACCACAAGTACTTAAACACAATTTTATTAGGAATAAAATGTCTTGTTTAGACTTTTAGACACTGTTTAGTCACTAAGACATCTCTAGGAAATTCATTTAGAATTAAAGCAGGAAATGTCTTGAGAATCTATTGATGCCTTTTTCTTCTTTAAATTCATCACAATAGTGTAAAGTTCTGTATTGTGCAAGAGTCCGTTTAGCGTAATAAACAGTGTATTGCAAATAACTTGTCTTATCAGGAAGTAAGGCGAACATTCTTGTTGTTTGTGTTCTCTTGCTTGAGGGTACACTTGGGCACACTATTATATGTTGCTTCTCTTCCTCTTGTTTTTTTAAGTTTTGATAGTTTATATATGAACGATTTATTTCAATGTTATTACTGTTCTTAAAATATTTTATTTTAATTGTTAATTACTTCTCTTGTAGTTTGTTTCCTTATTTCCTTTCCTCCCTGCAAGATATTCTTGTTGGAGCCCTTGGGCTTATAGCATCCAGCTTTTCTAATTATGGTTGTAGCTTAGCTAATATAATAATAATAATAATAATAATAATAATAATAATAATAATAATAATAATAATAATAATAATAATAATCCAACACTTAACATGCATAATCACCTCATTAGTTATGACGTAACACTTTCCTTGTTCGTATTTCAACCAGTCTGACAAAAATTTTTTTTCTGCAGATTTGTTCGTGGTTAATAAGACGGTCCTTAAGTTGTCAGCGAGTGGGGAAAAGTTCAGTCATTGCGCTGAAGATATAAAGCCTTATTTGGTAATATCAAATCGTCAAGCCTTCATTTGATTATAAAGGTAATGGTTGATTTCATGAGTAGTTTCATGTGGGGAAATTCCGGTTAGGTGATATTTTGGCGAATCAAATCTGTTCTACTAATTCACAGGACTTTATTGCTTTAATACTTTGTGGATTAGGGAACTTGGTTTGAAGGTGTGACTGTAACTCATTTCTTTCTATATCTATCGTTTAAGTAATTCAACTTTAAATATTCAATGGAAGGATGTTACTAATTTTGTGGTCGTGTCTGATGATAGTGTTTTTTCTGTTGTTCACTGAATATCAACCTTCAACAAACCTTTCATAAAAAGGTTTAACTAACGTAAAGGTATTTTCTTGGTGAAAGTCTTTTTGGTTGATTTTCAGTAATAAGCAACAATAACTGGATCTATCTGAGGGTGATTATAAAGAGCCAGTGTTTTTGTCGAGTAAATATACAAAGTTAATGACAGAGTTTTAACCCTGGACGAGGTAGTGGTGTTAAAGGTTATATTAAGTTACTTGTTTACTTGTTTTGGGTTTAAATCCAACCCTCCACTGAAGTCGAATGAACTACTACTCGGGTGGGACCATATCAATCATCTAACGAAACATTTTCATTATAACTTATACAATTCTTTGATTGTAGCATCTTCCAAATCATATGATCTTGTGAAAAGTAATGTCTTTAGTTTCTTCTTAAATTCAATTGCTCCCTTTGGGTCCTTCATTTCAGTTGGCAGTTTATTATGATGTCTAGGTGCACAGTAGCTAAAAGCCCTTTCACCAAATTTACTATTTGTTCTGGGTTCAGATAGTCTGTTTGTCACTCATGTGTCTTATGGTAACATTTGTTTCTAGTTCTAGTTTTCTCAGGCATTCTTTTAAATTGTTAAGTGACGTAACAATTTGGCACTGTACACTGAAAATGTTTTTATAAATGTTCATATCAAACAATTTGATATGAAACAAAATTGTTCGTATATCATTGATTCCACAACTACAGAATATAGGCTGTAACACCATACAATAGTGTCATCCCCAATTTGTAAGTGTTTAGTAACCGAATTCAAAAATACATATCTTAAATCATGACATGCATACCATCCTTGTAAGCAAAGGATGGGTGGTTGGGGGAGCGTGTAAGTCTAAATGTTAAGCCAGAAGGAAGCATTGCCTGACCCTACCTGACCTTATTTTGAGGGAGCTTTGGGCACTGATAATATCTATATATGGTCAATCTCTAGGACATTCTCGCTGCCCCTTGCCTCTGCCATTGAAACATAGTTTATTGTCGTCTTTTGGGTCCATAGGTTCTTATTCAGCATAAAATCAAGTTTTTTGATACATTGGCAAAAGGGGAGAGCAATATCTGACCCATAATCATGGATTTAATATGGAGAAAAAAAGTATGCAATGTGACTGCGGTAGAATGGATGCTAATGGTTGTGTACTTCGATTCAAGTACAATTACCTTACTTTAAGGGGTAGATTTCTGGTCCTATATTGCAGTGACCACTCTTGATATGTATATATGGTCCATCTCTAGGGCATTCTCACTGCCTCTTGCCTCTTATCATTGAAACATCGTTTGTTGTCCTCTTTTGAGAGCATAGGTTCGTATTGTGCATAAAATCAGGTGGTTTGATATATTTTCGAGTGTGTGGAACAATATTTGACCCATAATCACTGATTTGATATGGAGAGAAAGTATGCAATGTGACTTCATCTTGGTAGAATGGATGTTAATGGCTGTCTACTTTGATTCAAGGTCAATTACCTTACTTTAAGGGATACATTTCTGGTCCTATACAGCAGGGAAACCTTACTCGCTACAAGACCTTCTATCTTATTATTTTTTTTCTTCCTCTTTTTTTTTTTTTTTTTTTTTTTTTTTTTTTAAATGGTGTGTTGGGCAGGCTTAATAGAAGGGCCATGGATGCCTGGTGGTTTATCAAGAGGTTGTCTTTTCCTTTTTCTGATTCTTTTTCTTCTCAAAACCATCCTTACTGTCCTCCCATCAGTTGAAGTAGCTATCCTGGAGGGTATATAGCCTTGCATGGTATATCGGCTCCTCCATGTTGACCAGTTTTTTCCGACTTTTTACTATAGTCTATGGGTATCATCAATCACTTTATTTATAATTCTGTACACATTGTTTTTGTTATAATTCTTGTTAATCTAGTTTTTAAGTATGATGTCTCTCTTTTATTTCAATTATTTCGTATGCTGTCTGGAGACATTGAGCGAAATCCGGGACCAGTCCGTCCTAGATTTCGTCAATGTCGTCTTCTGTATTGCAATATTCATGGTCTTCATGCAAATATCCAAGACCTTACAGTTGCGTCCAGACAGTATGATATCCTTTTGTGCTCAGAAACTTTGGTTTCTAATATGAGGCACTCGTCTGAGCTCCTTATAACTATTTTTAAGAAGCCAATAATGTTGAAACGTGATGCCATCCCTAGGGCCAGGAGAATGGCGGTGTATATTAGGACCGAGTACCCTGCTTCTCATAAATCCTGCTATCAATGTGGATGCCATGAGATTCAGGTAATTAAAGTTTGTGGCAGGCATAACAACTTTTATTTGTGTTCGATCTACCGGAATCCAGACATGGATGATTCTATCTTCGATTGTCGTCTTACCATTATGGCTAAGATACAAGATGATGATAGAAAGGCTTTTTTTTGTCTTTGTTGGGGATTTTAATGCTCACCATAGGGAGTGGTTAAGTTCTATCTCTCCTACCGATCGCCATGGCTTAAGAGCTTTAGACTTTGCCTCTGAATCAGGCTGTGAGCAAATCACAAATGAAGCTACTCACAGGTCTGGTAATTGCTTGGACCTCGTATACACTGACTCCCCTGGCGTTATAACTAGTAAGGTTGGTTCTCCAGTCGGGACATCTGATCATGCCTTGATTTCATTAGTAGTGAAGACGGAGCAGTCTGTCCCTGATATATCATACTCTTGTAAAATTTATATGAAATCCCAAGCAGACTGGAATGGGATTTTGCATGATCTTTTGTGCTTGAATTGGTCACAATTATATAGTAGTGTAGATCCTGTTGTCCCTTTGAATGAGAATCTAGTCAACATAATTGATAGGCGTATCCCTTCTCGTGTGCTAAGGTACCAAGTGAAGGACAAACCGTGGTTCAATGATGATTGTAGACGCGCTTATTTGGAGAAGCAGGAGGCCTATCAACTTTGGAAGGGCAACAGATCAGATTTGACCTGGAACAACTATACTCAGCTTCGAGCTTTTGCTCAGAGAGTTTATGCATCAACTGAAAAGGAGTACAATTTAACCATAAAAGAAACCCTTTCTGGTACAACTCAGGAACATAAATGGTGGTCTACCCTTAAATCTGCACTCTTTGGTGTAGATGCAACAGTTCCTCCTTTACTTAAACCAGATGACTCAGTCACTCACTGTCCAAAGGAAAAGGCAACCCTTTTGGCTGATGTTTTTGACAGTAAACAGAGTAATGAAAAGCTTGAACTTCCTCATTCCTGTTTTCCTGAGGCTAAACTAACTAGTTTAGCTTTTCGATCTCGTGAGATTAAAGCTCTG
>NC_090727.1:114018464-114171620 GCF_036898095.1 Palaemon carinicauda | reverse complement strand
GTCTCTCTCTCTCTCTCTCTCTCTCTCTCTCTCCTCTCTCTCTCTCTCTCTCTCTCTCTCTCTCTCTCTCAGTCCTCAACTTGCTTTTTTTTTTTAAATAATGCTAAATTCAGGAAAGGTTTCGGTAATCATAAATATGGTTTATCAAGCATTCAAAGCATTTGGCGTGAATTTCGAAATGGAGGCAATGAAGAAAGCTGTAAGAATTCTCCTTAACGGAGGATGGCAATGGAGATCAGCTCTGGAGGAAGAGCTGGACTTGTGCGACGCGGCGCGTCAGAATCTGCAGGATTACAGGACCCAAAACGGGATGTGGCGGCGTCTGCATTCTGCCCTTGGGTACATCGGTTTATCGAACCTGGTTAGGTACGAGGAACCAAACCTGTCCCCCTGCGACGGAACTCTGGTGGGCCTGGCGAGGGACATTGTCGGCGGCGAAGCAGCGGAGAAGGATGAGATTCTCCGTTTGGTCGACCAACATGTCCTTTGGCCAAAGATGGCCTTGCTCTTGGGCACAGCTGCCTTTGGCACTGCCGCCGTCGGAGCATTTTTCTTTTTCAGGTACCTGTGTGGAAGAAACGGAAAAGGAGGAGAGACTATGAGAGATGAAGAGCTTTTGCAGAATCTTCTCCAGGAAATCCGAGAAACTACACAGGAAGAGGGTGAATTTCTTCCAGCTGAAGGAATGTTCCAGGAAGAGCTGGAAGAGGGTGAGTTTCTTCCAGCTGAAGGAATGTTCCAGGAAGAGCTGGAAGAGGGTGAGTTTCTTCCAGCTGAAGGAATGTTCCAGGAAGAGCTGGAAGAGGGTGAGTTTCTTCCAGCTGAAGGAATGTTCCAGGAAGAGCTGGAAGAGGGTGAGTTTCTTCCAGCTGAAAGAATATTCCAGGAAGAGCTGGAAGAGGGTGAGTTTCTTCCAGCTGAGGGAGTGTTCCCCAGAAGAGCTGGAAGATGATGAATTTCTTCCAGCTGAGGGAGTGTTCCCCGAAGAGCTGGAAGATGGTGAATTTCTTCCAGCTGAGGGAGTGTTCCCAGAAGAGCTGGAAGAGGGTGAGTTTCTTCCAGCTGAAGGAATGTTCCAGGAAGAGCTGGAAGAGGGTGAGTTTCTTCCAGCTGAAGGAATGTTCCAGGAAGAGCTGGAAGAGGGTGAGTTTCTTCCAGCTGAAGGAGTGTTCCCAGAAGAGCTGGAAGATGATGAATTTCTTCCAGCTGAGGGAGTGTTCCAGGAAGAGCTGGAAGATGATGAATTTCTTCCAGCTGAGGGAGTGTTCCAGAAGAGCTGGAAGATGATGAATTTCTTCCAGCTGAGGGAGTGTTCCCAGAAGAGCTGGAAGATGATGAATTTCTTCCAGCTGAGGGAGTGTTCCCAGAAGAGCTGGAAGATGATGAATTTCTTCCAGCTGAGGGAGTGTTCCCAGAAGAGCTGGAAGATGATGAATTTCTTCCAGCTGAGGGAGTGTTCCCAGAAGAGCTGGAAGATGATGAATTTCTTCCAGCTGAGGGAGTGTTCCCAGAAGAGCTGGAAGATGATGAATTTCTTCCAGCTGAAGGAGCATTCCCCGAAGAGCTGGAAGATGATGAATTTCTTCCAGCTGAAGTAGCTTTCCAGGAATTCGATCTTCCTGCGGAACAAGAGGTCGAGGATGAACTGGAAGATGAGGTCGATCTCCCTGCTGAACAAGAGGTCGAGGATGAACTGGAAGAAGAGATCGATCTCCCTGCTGAACAAGAGGTCGAGGATGAACTGGAAGAAGAGATCGATCTCCCTGCTGAACAGGAGGTCGAGGATGAACTGGAAGAAGAGATCGATCTCCCTGCTGAACAGGAGGTCGAGGATGAACTGGAAGAAGAGATCGATCTCCCTGCTGAACAAGAGGTCGAGGATAAACTGGAAGATGAAGTATATCTTCCTGCAGAACAAGAGGTCGAGGATGAACTGGAAGATGAAGTCGATCTTCCTGCGGAACAAGAGGTCGAGGATGAACTGGAAGATGAGATCGATCTCCCTGCTGAACAAGAGGTCGAGGATGAACTGGAAGAAGAGATCGATCTCCCTGCTGAACAGGAGGTCGAGGATGAACTGGAAGAAGAGATCGATCTCCCTGCTGAACAGGAGGTCAAGGATGAACTGGAAGAAGAGATCGATCTCCCTGCTGAACAGGAGGTCGAGGATGAACTGGAAGAAGAGATCGATCTCCCTGCTGAACAAGAGGTTGAGGATGAACTGGAAGATGAAATCGATCTTCCAGTGGAAGAACAGCTAACTGAGCCCGTTCTTCCTCAAAGAGGAGAAGAAAAGGATGTAGAGGAAGAGAAGGAGGAAGAAGAAAAAGTTCTTACTCTTGAAGAACATCGGTCTGAAGACGATTCAAAGGCAGTGAGAAGTGATAAAAAACTCCCAAAGAAAAAAGAGGAGAAAAAGAAAGCTCTCAAAGGAAGAGATCAGTAATGGCAAAGTGTCTAAGGAAGAAAGCAGTAATAGTGAAGTGTCTAAGGAAGAAAACAGTAATAGTGAAGTGTCTAAGGAAGAAAGCAGTAATAGTGAAGTGTCTAAGGAAGAGATGAATAACAGAGAGCTATTAAAGAAAGAGAGAAATAATGGAAAGCTCTCAAATAAAAAGAGGAGTAATAAAAAACTCTCAAAGAGAGAGGATAGGAAAAGAGAGCTCTCAAAGGCAGAAAGAAAAAATAGCAATCTCTCAAAGGAGCAGAGCAGTAATGAAGAGTTCTCAGAGGAAGAAGAGAGATTGGATTCTGATATATATGAAGTTCCTGTTCATAATTACTACAGTGTGTTGTCCGGTAAAGAGGATATGGACAGAAGTCCTTTGAAGTCGTCGTCACAAAAATCAGAAAGGAAGACTGCAAATAAGAAAAGAGGAAGAGGAGGAAGACGTAATAGAAACTGTAGAAAAAATTAAAAGCCCCATAAAATAAAAACAGAAAAAACTGAAAAAAAAGTAATAAAATGCTAAAAAAATCTAAAAAAAAATACAAAATGGAAAATTAAAAAAAGTGGATAATTTTCTGTGAAAAAGTAGTTTAATTTCACTACTTCGAAAAAAAAAATTCAGGATGTTTAGAATAACTGCCCACCTCAATGGATTTGTGGCTAAACCCCTCAGCTGAAATGGTGCTTGGACTAACTGAAAAGGATGGCTCTGCAGAGGGAAGAAACCTGGCTGAGTTTAGTATGCTATGTACCTTGATGGGGTGTACAGGACCTTTGTCAAGTGTACAAATGGTCGGATATCTAGATCTATTCTTTCGGATACCAACCTTCGGGTGGTTCTGGGGGAATAATCTAGAAGACCGGCTCTGCAGAGGGATGAAGCTGGGATTCTTCTAGTATGCAGACTAGTTCTTGGAGGTTGGGCCAAAACCATTTTGCTGGGGGAAAGAAGCTGCATCAACTTTTTGAAGGTGGCATTTATGGTTTGGTGAACAGCAGCACCTTAAATAATATTTAGAAAATATCAGCAGTAACAGAAGCTGCTAGCAGCAGTAGCAGCAGCAGCAGCAGCAGCAGCAACAGTGGAGCAGTAGCATTATTTAGCAGCACTGGAGCAGCAGTTCGATTGACTTTTTCTGTACTTGGCTAGCTGGAGTGAGGGAAGTTGGCCGAGACCTATTTCAGTATAAAGGGGCTACCTCTGGTGATTATAATATCGCCACCAAAAAAAATAAAAAAGCAAAAAAATGGTGATTATAATATCGCCACCAAAAAAAATAAAAAAACAAAAAAATGGTGATTATAATATCGCCACCAAAAAAAATAAAAAACAAAAAAATGGTGATTATAATATCGCCACCAAAAAAAATAAAAAACAAAAAAATGGTGATTATAATATCGCCACCAAAAAAAATAAAAAACAAAAAAATGGTGATTATAATATCGCCACCAAAAAAAATAAAAAACAAAAAAATGGTGATTATAATATCGCCACCAAAAAAAATAAAAAACAAAAAAATGGTGATTATAATATCGCCACCAAAAAAAAATAAAAAAACAAAAAAAATGGTGATTATAATATCGCCACCAAAAAAAATAAAAAAACAAAAAAAATGGTGATTATAATATCGCCACCAAAAAAAATAAAAAACAAAAAAAATGGTGATTATAATATCGCCACCAAAAAAAATAAAAAACAAAAAAATGGTGATTATAATATCGCCACCAAAAAAAATAAAAAACAAAAAAATGGTGATTATAATATCGCCACCAAAAAAAATAAAAAACAAAAAAATGGTGATTATAATATCGCCACCAAAAAAAAATAAAAAACAAAAAAATGGTGATTATAATATCGCCACCAAAAAAAATAAAAAACAAAAAAAATGGTGATTATAATATCGCCACCAAAAAAAAATAAAAAACAAAAAAATGGTGATTATAATATCGCCACCAAAAAAAATAAAAAACAAAAAAATGGTGATTATAATATCGCCACCAAAAAAAATAAAAAAACAAAAAAAATGGTGATTATAATATCGCCACCAAAAAAAATAAAAAAACAAAAAAAATGGTGATTATAATATCGCCACCAAAAAAAATAAAAAACAAAAAAATGGTGATTATAATATCGCCACCAAAAAAAATAAAAAACAAAAAAATGGTGATTATAATATCGCCACCAAAAAAAATAAAAAACAAAAAAATAGTGATTATAATATCGCCACCAAAAAAAATAAAAAAACAAAAAAAATGGTGATTATAATATCGCCACCAAAAAAAATAAAAAACAAAAAAATGGTGATTATAATATCGCCACCAAAAAAAATAAAAAACAAAAAAATGGTGATTATAATATCGCCACCAAAAAAAATAAAAAACAAAAAAATAGTGATTATAATATCGCCACCAAAAAAAATAAAAAACAAAAAAATGGTGATTATAATATCGCCACCAAAAAAAAATAAAAAACAAAAAAATGGTGATTATAATATCGCCACCAAAAAAAATAAAAAACAAAAAAATGGTGATTATAATATCGCCACCAAAAAAAATAAAAAACAAAAAAATGGTGATTATAATATCGCCACCAAAAAAAATAAAAAACAAAAAAATGGTGATTATAATATCGCCACCAAAAAAAAATAAAAAACAAAAAAATGGTGATTATAATATCGCCACCAAAAAAAATAAAAAACAAAAAAAATGGTGATTATAATATCGCCACCAAAAAAAAATAAAAAACAAAAAAATGGTGATTATAATATCGCCACCAAAAAAAATAAAAAACAAAAAAATGGTGATTATAATATCGCCACCAAAAAAAATAAAAAAACAAAAAAAATGGTGATTATAATATCGCCACCAAAAAAAATAAAAAAACAAAAAAAATGGTGATTATAATATCGCCACCAAAAAAAATAAAAAACAAAAAAATGGTGATTATAATATCGCCACCAAAAAAAATAAAAAACAAAAAAATGGTGATTATAATATCGCCACCAAAAAAAATAAAAAACAAAAAAATAGTGATTATAATATCGCCACCAAAAAAAATAAAAAAACAAAAAAAATGGTGATTATAATATCGCCACCAAAAAAAATAAAAAACAAAAAAATGGTGATTATAATATCGCCACCAAAAAAAATAAAAAAACAAAAAAATGGTGATTATAATATCGCCACCAAAAAAAATAAAAAACAAAAAAATGGTGATTATAATATCGCCACCAAAAAAAATAAAAAACAAAAAAATAGTGATTATAATATCGCCACCAAAAAAAATAAAAAAACAAAAAAAAATGGTGATTATAATATCGCCACCAAAAAAAATAAAAAACAAAAAAATGGTGATTATAATATCGCCACCAAAAAAAATAAAAAAACAAAAAAATGGTGATTATAATATCGCCACCAAAAAAAATAAAAAACAAAAAAATGGTGATTATAATATCGCCACCAAAAAAAATAAAAAACAAAAAAATGGTGATTATAATATCGCCACCAAAAAAAATAAAAAACAAAAAAATAGTGATTATAATATCGCCACCAAAAAAAAATAAAAAACAAAAAAATGGTGATTATAATATCGCCACCATAAAAAACAACAACAAAAAATGGTGATTATAATATCGCCACCATAAAAAACAAAAAACAAAAAAATGGTGATTATAATATCGCCACCAAAAAAAATAAAAAACAAAAAAATAGTGATTATAATATCGCCACCAAAAAAAAATAAAAAACAAAAAAATGGTGATTATAATATCGCCACCATAAAAAACAACAACAAAAAATGGTGATTATAATATCGCCACCATAAAAAACAAAAAACAAAAAAATGGTGATTATAATATCGCCACCAAAAAAAACAAAAAACAAAAAAATGGTGATTATAATATCGCAACCAAAAAAAATAAAAAACAAAAAAATGGTGATTATAATATCGCCACCAAAAAAAAAAACAAAAACAAAAAAATGGTGATTATAATATCACCACCAAAAAAATAAAAAACAAAAAAAATGGTGATTATAATATCGCCACCAAAAAAAAATATATATATTTATAGGAAATGGGAATAAAATTGGTTTGATTTTATTTTGGAAAGGAATTTTTTTTTCTGTTTAGTTTTGTTTGGAATGGAATAATTTTTTTGTTAAGTTTTGTGCTTCACCCATTCTGGACAGGTTCAGGACATCAGTTTCACTGGAAAGGACACCAGAAACGATTCGGGTTGAAGGACGCTTGGATGGACTGCCCCCAGCTTAAGGGACGCAAGGCTAACTTTCCAGCTTGAACGATGCTTGGAATAATCTGGAGGACTGGTGCTGCAGAAGGAAGAAACCTGGCTGAGTTTAGTATACTATGTACCTTGATGGGGTGTACAGGACCTTTGTCAAGTGTACAAATGGTCGGATATCTAGATCTATTCCTTTGGATACCAACCTTCGGGTGGTTCTGGGGGCATAATCTAGAAGACTGGCTCTGCAGAGGGATGAAGCTGGGATTCTTCTAGTGTGCAGACAAGTTCTTGGAGGTTGAACCAAGACATCTTTGGCTGGGAAGAGAAGCTGCATCTTTTGGAGGTAGTCCTTCATCAGTCCGAATTCTTAGGAGCTCGCAGCTGTGGAGCATCAAATAGCAGGAGCAGAAGATAGTAGCAGCTAGCGAAAGTTAGCAGCAGTAGCAGAACCAGCAGCAATAGGAAAGCAACAGTTGGCAGTAGCTAGCGGCAGTCGCAGCTGAAGTTAGCCGCAGTATGCAGCAGCCATCATCAGAAGCAGCTAGCAGCAGCTAGGAGAAACAGCAAGCAGCAGGTGCGACCAGCAGCAGTTTGCAGCAGCAACAGTTGCAGTAGCGAGCGGCTGCAGCAGAAGCAAGCAG
The DNA here is from genome assembly GCF_036898095.1 of Palaemon carinicauda. Taxonomy (NCBI): domain Eukaryota; kingdom Metazoa; phylum Arthropoda; class Malacostraca; order Decapoda; family Palaemonidae; genus Palaemon; species Palaemon carinicauda. The sequence continues at coordinate 114,164,286 of NC_090727.1, read as the reverse complement.
CAGCTGCAGCAGGCTGCAGCAGCAGCAGCAGCTGCAGCAGGCTGCAGCAGCAGCAGCAGCTAGCAAAAGCAGCAGCAGCTACCAAAGGTAGCAGCAGCTGCAGCTAGCAAAAGCAGCAGCAGCAGCAGTCTGCAAAAGCAGCAGTAAGCAGCAGCAGCAGCAGCTAGCAAAAGCAGCAGCAGCTACCAAAGGTAGCAGCAGCTGCAGCTAGCAAATGCAGCAGCAGCAGCAATCAGCAGAAGCAGCAGTAAGCAGCAGAAGCAGCAGCCGCAAGCAAGAGCAGCAGTAGCAGCAGCAAGCAGCAGCACTAGCACCAGCAGCTTGCAGTAGCAAATAGCAGCAGCTAGTAGCCGAAAGCAACAGCATACAGCAGCTAGCAATAGCAGAGACTGCAGCTAGCAGCAGCAGTAATTAGCAGCTACAATTGATAGGAGCTAACAGCATCAGTTATGAGTGAACAGAATCTGCCAACAGCTGGGGGTCGTGAGAAACACCAGGAACAGATGCAGCAAAAAAATAAAAAATAAATGAAAAAAAAAAGAGCAGCAGACAGAGGAGGAAGAGAAGGAGGAGGAGAAGCAGCAAAGAAAAATGAAAAACCTAAAACGAATACAAAAAAAAAAAAAAGGAGCAACAGCAAGAGGATGGAGAGAAGAAGAATCAGCGAAAAAAAAACCTAAAAAAATATATAAAAAAAAGGAGCACAAGCAAGAGGAAGAACAGAAGGAGGAGGAGAAGCAGCAGAAAAAAAGGAGCAGCAGTAAGAAGAGGCAAAGGAGGAGGAGGAGAAGCAGCAGAAAAAAAAACCTAAAAAAATACAAAAGAAAAAAAAAATAAATAAAGGAGCAGCAACAAGAGGAGGAAGAGAAGGAGGAGGACAAGCAGCAAAAGAAAAAAAAATATAAAAAAGAAAAAAAGAAAAAAAAAGGAGCAGCAGAGAGAGGAGGAAGAAAAGGAAGAGGAGAAGCAGCAAAAAAAAAATATAAAAAAAAATATAAAACAAAAAAGAAAAAAAAAGGAGCAGCAGCAAGAGGAGGAAGAAAATGAGGAGGAGAAGCAGCAAAAAAAAAATATATAAAAAAAATATAAAAACAAAAAAAGAAAAAAAAAGGAGCAGCAGCAAGAGGAGGCAAAAAAGGAGGAGGAGAAGCAGCAAAATAAAAATCTAAAAAAAATATAATAAATAAAAAAGAAAAAAAAAGGAGCAGCAGCAAGAGGAGGAAGAGAAGGAGGAGGAGAGGCAGCGAAAAAAAAAACCTAAGAAAATATAAAAACAAAAAAGAAAAAAAAAGGAGCAGCAGTAAGTGGAGGCAGAAAAGGAGGAGGAGAAGCAGCAAAAGAAACAATCTAAAAAAAAATATAATAAATAAAAAAGAAAAACAAGGAGCAGCAGCAAGAAGAGGAAGAGAAGCAGGAGCAGAAGCAGCAAAAAAAATATAAAAAAATATATATAAAAAAAAGGAGCAGCAGCAAGAAGAGGAAGAGAAGGAGGAGGAGAAGCAGCAAAAAAAAAAAAAAAAAAAAAAAAAAAAAACCTAAAAAAAATTTTAAAAAATAAGAAAAAAAAGGAGCAGCAGCAAGAGGAGGAAGAGAAGCAGTAGCAGAAGCAGCAAAAAAAAATATAAAAAAAAAATATAAAACAAAAAGAAAAAAAGGAGCAGCAGCAAGAGGAAGAAGAAAAGCAGGAGCAGAAGCAGCAAAAAAAAATATATAAAAAAAGAAAAAAAAGGAGCAGCAGCAAGAGGAGGAAAAGAAGCAGGAGCAGAAGCAGCAGAGAAAAAAAAACTAATATATATATATATATATATATATATATATATATATATATATATATATATATATATATATATATATATATATATATATATATATATAAACAAGGAGCAGCAACAAGAGGAGGAAATATCCTTTGATGTAGAAGTACAAGCCTACATTTCAGGATAAAGTACTGACTCAGTGGAAAGGACCAAGTAGTTGGACTATGGAAGTTGGACAGAAAAATGAACTTTGCTTTGAGGAGGAAATATCCTTTGATGTAGGAGTACAGGCCTTCATCATTGGATAAAGTACTGACTCAGTGGGAAGGACCAAGTAGTTGGACTATGGAAGATGGACAGAAAAAGGAACTTTGCTTTGAGGAGGAAATATCCTTTGATGTAGGAGTACAGGCCTTCATCATTGGATAAAGTACTGACTCAGTGGAAGGACCAAGTAGTTGGACTATAGAAGATGGACAGAAAAAGGAACATTGCTTTGAGGAGGAAATATCCTTTGATGTAGGAGTACAGGCCTTCATCGTTGGATAAAGTACTGACTCAGTGGGAAGGACCAAGTAGTTGGACTATGGAAGATGGACAGAAAAGTGAACTTTGCTTTGAAGAGGAAATATCCTTTGATGTAGGAGTACAGGCCTTCATCATTGGATAAAGTACCGACTCAGTGGGAAGGACCAAGTAGTTGGACTATGGAAGATGGACAGATAAAGGAACTTTGCTTTGAGGAGGAAATATCCTTTGATGTAGGAGTACAGGCCTTCATCATTGGATAAAGTACTGACTCAGTGGGAAAGACCAAGTAGTTGGACTATGGAAGATGGACAGAAAAATGAACTTTGCTTTGAGGAGGAAATATCCTTTGATGTAGGAGTACAGGCCTTCATCATTGGATAAAGTACTGACTCAGTGGAAAGGACCAAGTAGTTGGACTATGGAAGATGGACAGAAAAAGGAACTTTGCTTTGAGGAGGAAATATCCTTTGATGTAGGAGTACAGGCCTTCATCATTGGATAAAGTACTGACTAAGTGGGAAGGACCAAATAGTTGGACTATGGAAGATGGACAGATAAATGAACTTTGCTTTGAGGAGGATATATCCTTTGATGTAGGAGTACAGGCCTTCATCATTGGATAAAGTACTGACTCAGTGGAAGGACCAAGTAGTTGGACTATAGAAGATGGATAGAAAAAGGAACTTTGCTTTGAGGAGGAAATATCCTTTGATGTAGGAGTACAGGCCTTCATCATTGGATAAAGTACTGACTCAGTGGGAAGGACCAAGTAGTTGGACTATGGAAGATGGACAGAAAAAGGAACTTTGCTTTGTGGAGGAAATATCCTTTGATGTAGGAGTACAGGCCTTCATCATTGGATAAAGTACTGACTCAGTGGAAAGGACAGGGTAGTTGGACTATGGAAGATGGACAGCAAAATGAACTTTGCTTTGAGGAGGAAATATCCTTTGATGTAGGAGTACAGGCCTTCATCATTGGATAAAGTACTGACTCAGTGGAAGGACCAAGTAGTTGGACTATAGAAGATGGACAGAAAAAGGAACTTTGCTTTGAGGAGGAAATATCCTTTGATGTAAGAGTACAGGCCTTCATTGTTGGATAAAGTACTGACTCAGTGGAAAGGACCAAGTAGTTGGACTATGGAAGATGGACAGAAAAAGGAACTTTGCTTTGAGGAGGAAATATCCTTTGATGTAGGAGTACAGGCCTTCATCATTGGATAAAGTACTGACTCAGTGGGAAGGACAGGGTAGTTGGACTATGGAAGATGGACAGATAAATGAATTTTGCTTTGAGGAGGAAATATCCTTTGATGTAGGAGTACAGGCCTTCATCATTGGATAAAGTACTGACTTAGTGGAAAGGACCAAGTAGTTGGACTATGGAAGATGGACAGCAAAAGGAACTTTGCTTTGAGGAGGAAATATCCTTTGATGTAGGAGTACAGGCCTTCATCATTGGATAAAGTACTGACTCAGTGGGAAGGACCAAATAGTTGGACTATGGAAGATGGACAGATAAATGAACTTTGCTTTGAGGAGGAAATATCCTTTGATGTAGGAGTACAGGCCTTCATCATTGGATAAAGTACTGACTCAGTGGAAGGACCAAGTAGTTGGACTATAGAAGATGGACAGAAAAAGGAACTTTGCTTTGAGGAGGAAATATCCTTTGATGTAGGAGTACAGGCCTTCATCATTGGATAAAGTACTGACTCAGTGGGAAGGACCAAGTAGTTGGACTATGGAAGATGGAGAGAAAAAGGAACTTTGCTTTGAGGAGGAAATATCCTTTGATGTAGGAGTACAGGCCTTCATCATTGGATAAAGTACTGACTCAGTGGAAAGGACCAAGAAGTTGGACTATGGAAGATGGACAGCAAAAGGATCTTTGCTTTAAGGAGGAAATATCCTTTGATGTAGGAGTACAGGCCTTCATCATTGGATAAAGTACTGACTCAGTGGAAGGACCAAGTAGTTGGACTATGGAAGATGGACAGCAAAAGGAACTTTGCTTTGAGGAGGAAATATCCTTTGATGTAGGAGTAAAGGCCTTCATCATTGGATAAAGTACTGACTCAGTGGAAAGGACCAAGTAGTTGGACTATGGAAGATGGACGGCAAAAGGAACTTTGCTTTGAGGAGGAAATATCCTTTGATGTAGGAGTACAGGCCTTCATCATTGGATAAAGTACTGACTCAGTGGAAAGGACCAAGTAGTTGGACTATGGAAGATGGACGGCAAAAGGAACTTTGCTTTGAGGAGGAAATATCCTTTGATGTAGGAGTACAGGCCTTCATCATTGGATAAAGTACTGACTCAGTGGAAAGGACCAAGTAGTTGGACTATGGAAGATGGACAGCAAAAGGAACTTTGCTTTGAGGAGGAAATATCCTTTGATGTAGGAGTACAGGCCTTCATCATTGGATAAAGTACTGACTCAGTGGAAAGACCAAGTAATTTGACTATAGAAGATGGACAGAAAAAGGAACTTTGCTTTTAGGAGGAAATATCCTTTGATGTAGGAGTACAGGCCTGAATCATTGGATAAAGTACTGACTCAATGGGAAGGACCAAATAGTTGGACTATGGAAGATGGACAGAAAAATGAACTTTGCTTTGAGGAGGAAATATCCTTTGATGTAGGAGTACAGGCCTTCATCATTGGATAAAGTACTGACTCAATGGGAAGGACCAAATAGTTGGACTATGGAAGATGGACAGCAAAAGGAACTTTGCTTTGAGGAGGAAATATCCTTTGATGTAGGAGTACAGGCCTTCATCATTGGATAAAGTACTGACTCAGTGGAAAGGACCAAGTAGTTGGACTATGGAAGATGGACAGCAAAAGGAACTTTGCTTTGAGGAGGAAATATCCTTTGATGTAGGAGTACAGGCCTTCATCATTGGATAAAGTACTGACTCAGTGGAAAGACCAAGTAATTTGACTATAGAAGATGGACAGAAAAAGGAACTTTGCTTTTAGGAGGAAATATCCTTTGATGTAGGAGTACAGGCCTTCATCATTGGATAAAGTACTGACTCAATGGGAAGGACCAAATAGTTGGACTATGGAAGATGGACAGAAAAATGAACTTTGCTTTGAGGAGGAAATATCCTTTGATGTAGGAGTACAGGCCTTCATCATTGGATAAATTACTGACTCAGTGGGTAGGACCAAGTAGTTGGACTATGGAAGATGGACAGAAAAATGAACTTTGCTTTGAGGAGGAAATATCCTTTGATGTAGGAGTACAGGCCTTCATCATTGGATAAAGTACTGACTCAGTAGAAAGACCAAGTAATTTGACTATAGAAGATGGACAGATAAAGGAACTTTGCTTTGAGGAGGAAATATCTTTTGATGTAGGAGTACAGGCCTTCATCATTGGATAAAGTACTGACTCAGTGGGAAGGACCAAGTAGTTGGACTGTAGAAGATGGACAGAAAATGGAACTTTGCTTTGAGGAGGAAATATCCTTTGATGTAGGAGTACAGGCCTTCATCATTGGATAAAGTACTGACTCAGTGGAAAGGACCAAGTAGTTGGACTATGGAAGATGGACAGAAAAATGAACTTTGCTTTGAGGAGGAAATATCTTTTGATGTAGGAGTACAGGCCTTCATCATTGGATAAAGTACTGACTCAGTGGGAAGGACCAAGTAGTTGGACTGTAGAAGATGGACAGAAAAATGAACTTTGCTTTGAGGAGGAAATATCCTTTGATGTAGGAGTACAGGCCTTCATCATTGGATAAAGTACTGACTCAGTGGGAAGGACCAAGTAGTTGGACTGTAGAAGATGGACAGATAAAGGAACTTTGCTTTGAGGAGGAAATATCCTTTGATGTAGGAGTACAGGCCTTCATCATTGGATAAAGTACTGACTCAGTGGAAAGGACCAAGTAGTTGGACTATGGAAGATGGACAGCAAAAGGAACTTTGCTTTGAGGAGGAAATATCTTTTGATGTAGGAGTAAAGGCCTTCATCATTGGATAAAGTACTGACTCAGTGGAAAGGACCAAGTAGTTGGACTATGGAAGATGGACGGCAAAAGGAACTTTGCTTTGAGGAGGAAATATCCTTTGATGTAGGAGTACAGGCCTTCATCATTGGATAAAGTACTGACTCAGTGGAAAGGACCAAGTAGTTGGACTATGGAAGATGGACAGAAAAAGGAACTTTGCTTTGAGGAGGAAATATCCTTTGATGTAGGAGTACAGGCCTTCATCATTGGATAAAGTACTGACTCAGTGGAAAGACCAAGTAATTTGACTATAGAAGATGGACAGAAAAAGGAACTTTGCTTTTAGGAGGAAATATCCTTTGATGTAGGAGTACAGGCCTGAATCATTGGATAAAGTACTGACTCAATGGGAAGGACCAAATAGTTGGACTATGGAAGATGGACAGAAAAATGAACTTTGCTTTGAGGAGGAAATATCCTTTGATGTAGGAGTACAGGCCTTCATCGTTGGATAAAGTACTGACTCAGTGGAAAGGACCAAGTAGTTAGACTATGGAAGATGGACAGAAAAAGGAACTTTGCTTTGAGTAGGAAATATCCTTTGATGTAGGAGTACAGGCCTTCATCATTGGATAAAGTACTGACTCGGTGGAAAGGACCAAGTAGTTGGACTATGGAAGATAGACAGAAAAAGGAACTTTGCTTTGAGGAGGAAATATCCTTTGATATAGGAGTACAGGCCTTCATCATTGGATAAAGTACTGATTCAGTGGGAAGGACCAAGTAGTTGGACTATGGAAGATGGACAGAAAAAGGAACTTTGCTTTGAGGAGGAAATATCCTTTGATGTAGGAGTACAGGCCTTCATCGTTGGATAAAGTACTGACTCAGTAGGAAGGACCAAGTAGTTGGACTATGGAAGATGGACAGAAAAAGGAAATTTATTTTGAAGAGGAAATATCCTTTGATATTGAAGGACAAACCTATATTATAGGATAAAGTACTTTCTCAGTTGGAAGGATCAGGTAGCTGGACTATGGAAGATGGGCAGAAAAAGGAATTTACTTTTGAAGAGGAAATATCCTTTGATGTAGAGGTACAAGGCTACTTTATAGGATAAAGTACTTTCTCAGTTGGAAGAATCAAGTAGCTGGACTATGGAAGATGGACAGAAAAAGGAACTTTGTTTTGAGGAGGAAATATCCTTTGATGTAGAGGTACAAGGCTACATTATAGGATAAAGTATTTTCTCAGTTGGAAGGATCAGGTAGCTGGACTATGGAAGATGGACAGAAAATGGAATTTTGTTTTGAGGATGAAATATCCTTTGATGTAGAGGTACAAGGCTACATTATAGGATAAAGTACTTTCTCAGTTGGAAGGATCAGGTAGCTGGACTATGGAAGATGGATAGAAAAGGGAACTTTGTTTTGAGGAGGAAATATCCTTTGATGTAGAGGTACAAGGCTACATTATTGGATAAAGTACTGTCTCAGTTGGAAGGATCAGGTAGCTGGACTATGGAAGATGGATAGAAAAGGGAACTTTGTTTTGAAGAGGAAATATCCTTTGATGTAGAGGTACAAGGCTACATTATAGGATAAAGTATTTTCTCAGTTGGAAGGATCAGGTAGCTGGACTATGGAAGATGGACAGAAAAGGGAATTTTGTTTTGAGGATGAAATATCCTTTGATGTAGAGGTACAAGGCTACATTATAGGATAAAGTACTTTCTCAGTTGGAAGGATCAGGTAGCTGGACTATGGAAGATATGTAGAAAAAGGAACTTTGTTTTGAGGAGGGAATATCCTTTGATGTAGAGGTACAAGGCTACATTATAGGATAAAGTACTTTCTCAGTTGGAAGGATCAAGTAGCTGGACTATGGAAGATGGACAGAAAAAGGAACTTTGTTTTGAGGAGGAAATATCCTTTGATGTAGAAGTACAAGGCTACATTATAGGATAAAGTACTTTCTCAGTTGGAAGGATCAAGTAGCTGGACTATGGAAGATGGACAGAAAAAGGAACTTTGTTTTGAGGAGGAAATATCCTTTGATGTAGAGGTACAAGGCTACATTATAGGATAAAGTACTTTCTCAGTTGGAAGGTGACTACCATCTTTCCAGTAATATATATGAACGCTAATTAATTATACATATTTCATATAGTGTCTATGACCTCATAAAATAGGTTACGATGTTTCACTGACCTCACATATATAATCGAAGCGATTCTTTCTGAGTGGGCACACCTTAACGTGGTGAAAGGGTTTGCGTATCGTCATGATCAGCAAAGCTGTACTGGTCACTGGTCAGGGACACTTATACTAGATTGGTTTGCTGTGAACGGTCAGGCGGAAATTTCCTTTTATCATCTATAAGAGGTGGTCAACATGTTGAGGAAAAATTACCAGACCCCAATCATGAACAAAAGACATGTCTGAAGCCTTTGGCAGGCAGTGGACTAGAAAGGGCTGCATTACATTAAGTATATATATATATATATATATATATATACATATATATATATATATATATATATATATATATATATATATATATATATATATATATATATATTGTAATAATTTGCTTAATTTTTATTCGTGACCTGCAAAGTAAATTTCATCTAGTTGATTTCAATATATTTTTGTTATGCCACAAAATGAAAATAAGAAAAGACTGGTTAAGGTTATTCTCGCTCCCACCGAAGGTTGTTATTATATAAGTGGTACCTCACCCATGACTTTTTTTTTTTTTGTAACTAATCACCTGGATGGTTATTTGGTAATTAGCTGTTCGTTGCCTGACTCTTTATAGGGACCTTTGGCTAAGGATAAAAGGGAGTATGGATTCGGCTCCTTGTCTTGGAGGTTCTCCGACCGTATTCCTTAAAGGATATTTTAAATACCACGGAGATATCTACATTCTGAAAGCCTTGCTGCATTTAAGGAACCCCTTTTCAACTGTATTGTGAAGGATATTGATGGTGTTCTTCCTCCTGATTACAGAAGTTGCTGCCGAAGCTGCAGCCTTGTTTTTGAGACGCCTCCTGTACCCTGATTGAGTGCTCTTCCTTTGTGCTGTAGACAGTGTGATATACTGTACCGTTTTCGTCTCTACACTTCGAGACATTCCTGCTGCTCCTGCGAGGGCATCCTGGTCCTGCCTTCATCTTGAAACCTCTGGAGTCGTGAAAAGGCTTGATTCTGTTGACAGTACTGACGTGGGTGTCAGTGTATCCTCCGGCTGCAGACCTCCTCGTGATTTCCAGAGCAGTGGATATGACAGTAGTTTGTGATGTATGGTGGAGCATTCCTCTATAGTTTATTTCGTGCAACCACCTTTGATGTTGAGTCAATAGATACGTGATAACTAATTTAAGTATTTGTGTATGTTTAGATTTTTTGAATTTTATAAGCTAGGAATAAGGTTTTTTCTCCTTTTACTATCATCCTCGTGAAAATTTTCATGGCTTTCTAGAAATAGATTGTTTTCCTTCCTCCTCCGAATAATTACTGCCTCTTGTTCTATCTTATGAATGAGGATGTTTTTAGGTGAATTTTTTTGTACAGCCTCATCAGTTTTTTTTATATATATATTTGTGGGTTAAACGTAAAATTTCTTTGTTTATAATAAATGTTCAAGTTTTGATAAGTCATTTTTGTTATCCTCAGAGTGTTTTCATTGTGGTTTTCACTGTTTGGAGATCTTATCCCTTGGCTTTAAGTTCTAACTTTAGTGGCACTGATCATAAAAAGGAAAAGAGCATGTTTCTTTTGGAGCTTATGATTCTTTTACATGGTTGTTTAAAGTTCATAACAATATATATAAATAAATTATATATATATATATATATATATATATATATATATATATATATATATATATATATATATATATATAAATGCATAAGTTTCTAGTCCACAGCCGAATAAAATCTTCAGACATGTCTTTAAATAGGCCTATGTCTAGGGTTTAGCCAATTTTCATCATATTTTTTGCATTTTAATAAAACCAACGCCACCTTATCAAAAATAAAATGCCTACATTTTCTATGGATTCAATAGCAGCCATGTATAACCCTACCAATTAATGTATATCTAAATCAAAATTAAATTTGAATAACCAACACTCAACTGACCTTTGATCTTCACTCCTTCAAGGCTCGTAGGGAAATGCTCTGAAAACCATGGAATTTCCCTCAGCCAATCAGAGGTCTTCAACAGAACCCCTTTGTAAGCCAGTCTCTCATTGGCTTAAACTTTCTTTATTTGGCCAAGGTGTTTAGAAGCTGTCCTCCTATTGGTTAGACACTTCCAGTCAATTTTGATTCCAGGGGTACTACCACAACAAATTATCTTGCGTAGAGTGACATATCAAACAATTTATTTGACATAAACTAATAATAAATAAATGAATTAATACGCCAAACTAGAAATTTGTTAAAAAGCAGAATTTAGATTTATAATAAAACGTGAAATTTAAAGAAAAAAATGACCTTGGCAAACAAGTAAACAAGGTGGTTGGTTCTTCCAATTGTCATTGCCTAAAACTAGAGAACACTATTTTGATTTTGGAGTGTCCTCCTAGAAAAGTTGCTTACCATAACTAAAGAGTCTCTTCTACCCTTACCAAGAGGAAAGTAGCCACTGAACAATTACATTGCAGTGGTTAAAGGCTTGATTATTGTAATTCTCTGTACTATGAATTGTCCAATACACTACTAAAAAAGCTACAAAATGTGCAAAACCAGGCGGCTAAACTGATAAAAGGCATTAAACTACGGGAGAGAATAACTCCTGCATTGATTTCTTATTTTTATAGTATAGGCCTATTTCATTCACTTCATTTTTTATGTATTTCGATGTATTTGTTATAATTCTTGTCCTTTTAACTGAATTTCATTGATTTAACGTAATCATAACTATTGATTTGTTTTATGTTCAATTTTGAGAAATGTTCCCGAAAGCTTAGCAAATAAACTGTCCAAATGCTTAAGTATCTGCTTTCCTTCGCCTTTCTACTAAATCTCAAACTTTAAAGAAGTGAAAATGCCATTCACTTTATATGTATATATATATATATATATATATATATATATATATATATATATATATATATATATATATATATATATATATATATATATATATATATATATATATATATATATATATATATATATATAATGTCAATAGACATTCATATGACTGTGTAAAATGTTACTCCAGGAAAAATAAGATATATTTTTCAATAGTGGGACTTCTCGTTATTATTTTGACGTTGTTGCTGTTTGTAGAAGGATTTATTGTTAATTTGTTCTCATCATTTATTTATTTCCTCATTTCCTTTTCTTACTGGGCTATTTTTCCCTGTAGGAGCCTTTGAGCTTATAGCAGCTTGCTTTTCCAACTAGGGTTGTAGCTTGGATAGTAATAATAATAATAATAATAATAATAGTAATAATGATAATAATTACTGTAGATCTACGAAAGCTGAGAGGTTTTGCGATTGCGATACATAAAATGTTGAAATTTTTTATTTTTATCCTCTTTCACCAACTAGGAATAAATAATAAACATTTATTTATCTTATGATTTTGGTGTTAATTTTATATTATTTTAAAACTTCTATTAATACCTCCCTTTTTACAGAGTCAAATGCTTTGCTAAAGTCTATCGCAGTTACTATTAGAGGTTTCTTGTTACTATAGCTCTCTTCCACACAATACTGTAATATAAAGATATTGTCCTCTATCCTGCCTCCACCTGTAAATCCTGCTTGACATTCATTGTCTTCTGCATTCATTCTTATGTGGTTTTCTATTTCCTCTTTCACCATCATCATGAATATTTTATAAGAAATATTTAATAGAGCTATGGGTCTTAAGTCTTTTGCCATTGGCCTTCTTTTCTTTTCAATCATCTTTGTTCTTGACTTCTTCCACATATTTGGTTTTTCTTTTTCGTCCAACTCATTTTGATAACATTTCTGTAAGGTTTCAAGACATATTTTGCTTTTTCCTAGTGCCTTATATAGTTCGGGCTTTAGGCCATCTGGTCCTGCCGCTTTTTTTGCCTTTAATTTTCCCAGGCAATTCTTTACTTTTTCTGTTGTGATTTTTGGATTTTTCATTGGTTTTATTTTCCCTTTTGTTACCATTACAAGGTCATAGTGTTCCCTAAGTATGTCCGGGATGTTATATTCATCTATTCTTGTTGTGTCTTCCTGATGCGCTATTTCATTTTCGTATTCTATCCGTTTTTCTTCATTCCAAACTGAATCTATTTTATTTTCATGCTTACAATATATTGTTTTCCTGTATTTGACTAATTCCTCTCTTGTTTTTTCCTTATTTAGCTTAGTTCCTTGTTCTCCATAAAGTCGTATAACTTTGCCACGGGCTTTTTGTCTGTTCCTTATTCTATCAATTATATTTCCCCAGTTTTTTTTATTTTTATCCATTTTTATTTCTTCTGTTATCTTTCTTTAGAAATATAGTAATTTCCTCCTTTATCATTTCTTGCCCTTCCCTCTTCTTTTGATCATATCTCTCTTCTAATACATTTTTTTTACTTCGATATTGGATTAATTTCTTTTTTATCTGTTTAAATCCTTCATTTTCTTTATGCCTTTTCTTATTTCTTCGTTCATCCAGATCTCTTATTCATTAAGAAATCGCCTTTTATACATAACATAAATTTTAGAAATTAAATTTTTAGATTACGTCAATACATAATTTCAATTGTATAAATTAATTCTAAAATTAAAGTAATAACATAAATTCTAAAAATTACATTTTTAAATTACTTTAATAAATTATTATAATTATATAAAATAATTAAAAAATTAAATTAATGCGAAATAATTATTAAAAAATTCAGTTTACACTAAGAAATACAATAACAAACACCAGATTTTGAAATTAATAACATAAATTCTACAAATTAAATTTTTAAATCACGTCAATAAATGATTATAATTATATAAATTAATTAGAAAATTAAATTAATATGAAATAAGCGAAATAATTATTAAAAAATTCAGTTTCCATTAAGAAATACGATAACAAACGCCAGATTTTGAAAATTTGAATTTCAGTTGCATCTTTTTACCCGTTGAAGCTGCAACATTGCAACAATACCTGTTCACTTTCGCCTTTCCCTTCGGAGGTATATCCTTGGCATATTCCCCTTCGAAGTCTCCTCCAAAGGTCTTTTTCTTTAGGTATGTAATTATATATCAGTGAAATAAAGTTTGATTTTTACTGTGTGAATTAATAATCTTAAGTATGCTAAAGCTGCAACATTGCAACAATACCTGTTCGCTTTTGCCTTTCCCTTCGGAGGTATATCCTTGGCGTATTCCCCTTCGAAGTCTCCTCAAAGGTCTTTTTCTTTAGGTTTGTAATCATATATCAGTGAAATAAAGTTTGATTTTTACTGTGTGAATTAATAATCTTAAGTATGCTAAAGCTGCAACATTGCAACAATACCTGTTCGCTTTCGCCTTTCCCTTCGGAGGTATATCCTTGGCATATTCCCCTTCGAAGTCATAAGTCTCCCCAGAGGTCTTTCTTTAGGTATGTAATCATATATCAGTGAAATAAAGATAGATTTTTACTGTGTGAATTAATAATCTTAAGTATGCTAAAGCTGCAACATTGCAACAATACCTGATCGCTTTCGCCTTTCCCTTCGGAAGTATATCCTTGGCATATTCCCCTTCGAAGTCTCCTCCAAAGGTCTTTTTCTTTAGGTATGTAATTATATATCAGTGAAATAAAGTTTGATTTTTAATGTGAATTAATAATTTAGTATGCTATACTATGCTAAGCCTGGTCAGGGTAGGGAGTACACAGTGCTTATCGTGGGGTTCACTGCAAGCATTGTTTCATATAGATTCGCTTGATTTTAAGGCTATATATATATGCTAACAGAAGAAAATCTAACTTACATATAGGAGAAACATTTTAAAACGGTATTGGGAAGGTTTTCATATGTATTTTATTGCATTTTAGAATATAATTTATATGTATTATATTGCATTTTAATGTATATTTATATGTATATTTTAATGTCTAATTTATATGTATTATATTGCATTTTAATGTATACTTATTTTAATGTATAATTTATATGTATTTTAATGACAGCCTTGCCATAATGGTAAAATTACAGTTTAACGCAGGGCATTTCAGATAGAAATTTCAGCTTTTCTAAGAGTACGTGTTTTGCTTTCAATTAATTTTACCTTTTTTTCTACTGCAAATAAGCCGTTCTGTTATCCCCCCCTTTTCCCATCCTGACAGACACCGGTGGGAACTGGGGGACTTTGGGTGGGGGGAAATGAGGAAATAATTGATTATTTTCCCCTGAAATAAAATTATATTACATTAAAAACATTATTAACTGTTGGAAAACCAGTTTGTCATGTAAGTTTTTCATAGACAAAAATACGATTATATATTGTTTCCCCAGTATGTTTTCCCAACCCAAAACCCCGAGTTCCTACTGGGGGTCCCCCATTATCGTAGGATATAGATATATATATATTTCTGAAACTATTTATTTGCCATGGGAACGAGTGTCATTTTCGAAGAGAGCGTAATTTTTTCTATAAGAAAAAGTAGTTGTTTTCCTAGGTTACATTGCCCTGTAATACAGTAAAATAATACCAAAAATATAAAGTTCGAGATTCTTTCTACAGACCACAAAACCTAAAATGCACCACCTAACTTAACCTAGAAGTTCCCATGTCACAGACCTACAGTCAATTTTTTTAGCGAGGCAGATTTGCACCGACTCGCAGCGGTGCCCCTTTGACTCGGAAAAGTTTCCTGATCGCTGATTGGTTGGACAAGATAATTCTAACTAATCAGCGATCAGGAAACTTTTCCGAGCTAAAAGGGCACCGCTGTGAGTCGGTGCAAATCTGCCTCTCTAAAAAAAATTGACTATAGTCAGGGCAAATGCCCTCCCCCCAGACTTAACTTCCCAGGTCACAGACCTTAAAGTTAAATCACAAATCATACCCTACCTTATTTCCTTTTATATGCACAAACGTAACTATAACATTGTCCTAAAGTTAAGTTACAAATAAGGGCTTACCTTGTGAATGAATCTCCGGGACATAGATTGCCAATATTTTGTGTAATATTTTATGCGTCCCAGAGTAGAAGGTATTTTTATACAAGACCACGCTCTCCATTTACTGCAAAATTAGGCAGTCCTGCAGCTCCCCTCTTAACCCTTTTACCCCAACGCTATTTGGAACTTTCCAACCCTTAACCCCTAGGCTTTTTTTTTATTTTTTCAAGCACATTTTGCTATACATTTTTATTAGATTGCTCTAACAGCCTTGATTTTTGTCATAGAGAGGTCAGATTGGTCTCATTATTTTGGAAAATGCCTGAAGTTTCTCATAAAGTTGTCAAAAATATGCCAAAAAAAAAGAAAAAAGGCAAAAAACAGTTTTTTGCAAGGACGTACCGGTACGTCCGTGGGGGTAAAGGGATGAGTTTTGTGAAACGTACCAGTACGTCCATTGGGGGTAAAAGGGTTAAATAGTAATTAGGAGGTACTTTAAATGCTGGGAAAGCATAAATTGGCAAGATATGTTGAGGAAGGGGGCATCCCCATCTTCTGTTTATGTACGCTGGTATCACAAATTCTGTTTGGTTGACCACGTTAACGATGTTAGCTCTAGGTCGTTTAGTGAGGAAACCGAGCTAGATTTTTTATAACCCCTCTCCTCTTGCTCAACATATCTTGCCATTTTTTTTTTTTTTTTTTTTTCCCAGCATTTAACCCTTTTACCCCCATTCTATTTGGATATTTCCAACCCTTAACCTCCAAGGGTTATTTTTTTTCAAGCACATTTTGCAGTATATATTTTTTTTAAATTGCTCTAACAGCCTTAATTTTTGTCATAGAAAGGTCAGGTTGGTCTCATTCTCTTGGAAAATGCCTGAAGTTTCTCAAAAAATTATCAAAAATATAAAAAAAAAAAAATTTAAATAGCAGTTTTTTGCAAGGACGTACCGGTACGTCCATGGGGGTAAAGGGATGAGTTTTGTGAAACGTACCAGTACGTCCTTTGGGGGTAAAAGGGTTAAAGGACTTCCTAATTACTGTACAAGAAGAGGAGAGCTGCAGAATTGCGTTATTTGGGAGTTAATGGAGAGCTTGGTCTTGTTAACAAATACCGAGGAGAAAAAGGTTACTTTTACCTTTATTTATCGATTCGGCAGTAAATTTTCCCCACCCCAAGCCTCTGGTTCCAAATGGTTGCCTCCCCCCCATTACTGTAGGATAAATAAAGGTTTACGTATCGTACTTACTAATTTTTTGTGATGGAAACTAAGTTCATTTTCAAAGAAAACGGGAGTTTTACTCTATAAAATCGCATTTCTTTATTAGTAAAGCTTTTCCCGTGTTGTATGATAATAGCCGTTATTATTATTATTATTATTATTGTTATTACTTGGTAAGCTTCAACCCTAGTTGGAAAAGCAGGATGCTATAAGCCTAGGGGACCCCAACAGGGAAAATAGCCCTTAGGGTAAGGGCTTCTCTGGTCCTACTCAACTGGACCTTTTGTAATTCATTTTATCGTATACATTCTAAGGCATTCAGCATTTGGTAGTAGGTTGGCCAGGACACCAGCCACCCGTTGAGATGCTGTACCGCTGGCCAGACAATTCTACATTGGATCCTTCTCTCTGGTTACGGTTCACTTTCCCTTTGTTTACACATACAACGAATAGTCTGGCTTATTTTTTATATATTCTCCTCTGTCCTCGTACACCTGCCAACACTGAGATGACCAAAAAATTCTTCTTCATCCGAGGTGTTAACTACTGCACTCTAATTGTTCAGTGGCTACTTTCCTCTTGGTAATGGTAGAAGAGACTCTTTAGCTATGGTAAGCAGCTCGTCTTGGAGAAGGACACTCCAAAATCAAACCATTGCTCTCTAGATTTGGGTAGTGCCATAGCCTCTGTACAATGGTCTTCCACTGTCTTGAGTTAAGAGTTCTCTTGCTTGAGGGTACAATTGGGCACACTATTCTATCTAATTTACTCTTGTTTTGTTAAAATTTTTATAGGATATATAGGAAATATTTAAATGTTATTGGCCTTATTATATTTTATTTTTCCTTGTTTCCTTTCCTCACTGGGCTATTTTCCCTGTTTGGATCCCTGGGCTTATAGCATCCTGGTTTTCCAACTAGGGTTGTAGCTTAGCAAGTACAGTGGTACCTCTACATACGAATTTAATCCGTTCCACAACCGACTTCGGATGTAGAAACGAATTTTCCCATAAGAATACATTGAAATAGGATTAATCCGTGGTTGAGCCCAAAAACCTATGATAACTCCTTGATAAATTACTACGCATAATTACACATGACAATATGCACTCTAAATTAGATAATAGACATGTAAAAAAGAATAATTATCAAGAAATAATAAAGAAGAAACGGGTTTTTAGCGTCACTTTACCTTAGAAAGTCCAGCGCAGGTGTTGGTCTTGCTACGCAGAGAGGAGGCGGACGGGCGGCGAGGAGGTAGAGAGGTTGACTACGAAAAACGTACACTACCGTAACTTATTCTAACTTACACTAAGTGAACTTTAACCTAACTTAGCTTATTTATTTTTTTCATTTTTATATTTCATATTTTTTTTACATTTTCTTTTTTTCTTTTTGATGATTAATTTTAATCACTTTCACTCTACACTTAAAATTGATTGAATTTTTTTCTCTTCAATCTTTGCCGTTTTCTTTGAACCACTTCCTTCCTCTTCATCACGAGTTCGCTTCGTAGTTTTTTTTAAAGAAGCTATCGATAGAAAGTTGCTTGGTACAGCTTTTCAGAATGTTTCGGAAATAAATTAGGGAAATATCATCAAACTGCGCAACTACACGACAAACCTGCAATTTCTTTGGATGGTATTTGTCGATGAAGTCAACCACGTCTTGATATTTTCCTAACACCTCTTTTATTTGCGCCAAACCTAACACATGTTCTACCTCCTCGATCCCTTCCTTGTCATCACTCATGTGCTCAGACATAGCATGGAGTTCCTTGAGCTCCTCTGTAGTAAGTTCGTCGTGATATTCTTTTGCAAGTTCACTCACACGGACGTGGCTTTTCAATAATACCTTGCTTTACTTCTAAAGAAAGCATTTCCTTATTCCTTTTCTCACCACTACCACTTGCGAAACTAAGCATTTTAGGACCCATGATTTACGTAAAATACCGTAAAAGGATGAACGTAAAAAATCACGATTAAAACACAGTTAATAGCAGAACGCACAGGGCACAACCACACGAAGCCGACGAGAACAGAGGAATGTCCCAAGCCACGCTAATTGAGGGTCCCTCCGAGGTAGAAATGCTGCCTTCTATCGGCGGAAATAAAAAATACATCCGGCGCTATGAGTACCATCTACGTGCACGGGTATTGTTTACTTCGGGTGTCGAAAAAAAAATTCGGGTGTAGAGTAGGAACGTGTTCGAATTGTACTTCGCTTGTCGAAAAATTCTGATACAACCGGTATGACGAAAATTGCTTACTTCGTGTGTCGAAATAAAATTCGGGTGTAGAGTCAAAAATTTGCTCGAATTTTACTTCGGATGTTGGAAAATTCGGATGTAGATACGTTCGTGTGTAGAGGTTCCACTGTATAGGAAATATTTAAATGTACTGGCCTTATATTTTATTTTTCCTTGTTTCCTTTCCTCACTGGGCTATTTTCCCAGTTTGGATCCCTGGGCTTATAGCATCCTGCTTTTCCAACTAGGGTCGTCGCCTAGCAAGTAATCGTAATAATATTGCTTGTTTATTGTTAAATCCACATAATCGAAGCACTTAGATATCAAATTTGATTAAAGTGGATGAAATATACAGGAATTTTTGGAAATTTTAATATCATTAAGTACAGTATTTAGAAATATTTGTTTAGACTGAAAACATAAGGTAATTCATTTTAATTTGTAAAATTGAGTTTGGATATTATAGCAATGTAAACTAAAAATATTTACTTTATATAGTCTTGAATATCAATAAATGTACGTAACATTTGGTGTTCATAATTCTGTATATAATCTCGGCCACAAATACGAAACATCCGGTCGTGTGTATGAAATATATAATCAAATTATGATAAATTTAATATTAGATTAACGTGAACTCATTTCGTCTTATTTCAACTACTCGACAAAAATCAATTAAGAATAAAAATTTCTTGTATGTTTCGAAACAAAGTTATCTTAACCCTTTTACCCCCAAAAGACGTACTGGTACGTTTCACAAAAGCCATCCCTTTACCCCCATGGACGTACCGGTACGTCCTTGCAAAAAAATGCTATAAAACTTTTTTTTTTTTCATATTTTTGATAAATTTTTGAGAAAATTCAGGCATTTTCCAAGAGAATGAGACCAACCTGACCTCTCTATGACAAAAATTAAGGCTGTTAGAGCAATTTAGAAAAAAATATACTACAAAATGTGCTGGGAAAAAAATAACCCCCTGGGGGTTAAGGGTTGGAAATTTCCAAAGAGCCTGGGGGTAAAAGGGTTAACAAAAATAAATTTAGAATAAAAATTTCTTGTATACTTCAAAACAAAATTGTCTTAATTGATCATGAAGCGAATTTTATGTCAAAATATGTAAGTTAAACATCCCTAATCTGACTTGGAGCTCCAGATGCAACCTAACCTAATGTAGGAGGGTGGGGGATTTCCTAACGGAAACTACGATACTTTTCCCATCCGATGAGACACTACAGCTAGACAGTTATTGGGTCCTTTGACTGGCCAGGCAGTACTTCATTGGATACCTCTTTCTGGTTATGGCTCGTTTTTCCTTTGCCTACACATACATCAAATAGTCTGGCCTATTCTTTACACATTCTCCTCTGTCCTTATACTCCTGCCAACACCAAGGTAACTCAAAAATTCCTTTCTCTCAAGGAGTTAACCCTTTTACCCCCAAAGGACGTACTGGTACATTTCACAAAACTCATCCCTTTATCCCCATGGACGTACCGGTACGTCCTTGCAAAAAAATGCTATAAATTTATTTTTTTACATTTTTGAAAATTTTTTGAGAAAATTCAGGCATTTTCCAAGAGAATGAGACCAACCTGACCTCTCTATGACAAAAATTAAGGCTGTTAGAGCAATTTGAAAAATATATACTGCAAAATGTGCTGGGAAAAAATAACCCCTTGGGGGTTAAGGGTTGGAAATTTCCAAAGAGCCTGGGGGTTAAAGGGTTAACAACTGTACTATAATTGTTCAGTGGCTACTTTCCTCTTGGTAAGGGTAGAAGAGAGACTTTAGCTATGGTAAGCAGCTCTTCTAAGTGGACACTCCAAAATCAAATTATTGTTCTCAAGTCTTGCATAGTGCCATAGCCTCTATTCCATGGTCATCCACTGTCTTAGGGTAGTTTTCTTACTTGAGGGTACACTCGGGCACAATATTCTATCTTATTTCTCTTTTTATTTTTTGTTTAAGTTTTTATAGTTTATTTATGAAATATCCATTTTAATGTTACTGTTTTTAAAATATTTTATTTAAATTGTTCATTACTTCTCTTGTAGTTTATATCGATATTTCCTTTCCTCACTGGGATATTTTTCCCTGTTGAAGCCTTGGAGCTTATAGCATCCTGCTTTTCCAACTAGGGTTGTAGCTTAGCTAGTAATAATAATATGGGGCACAAGTAACTGTCGTTTTCCCTCTTTCAGCTGAACAGCGATCGACCAGACGCCATGTTCTACAGCTACGACGTTCTCAATCCCCAGAACGGGAAGTTTGCCGTCATTTGGCTAGTGGCGACGGGACACCTCCGGTACGCCAACCGCCGCGACAAGAACTTCAAAGAAATTATGTCCCTGAAAGTTTCACGGACCTGGTGAGTTTTCCTCTCGGCGTCGCTGTGTCGTTTCTACTTGTTCTCTTGCAATTAAGTCATTTATTGGAACTTGTGTCATCAAAGGTCTACGCTAGACAAATTTGTATTTCCGTGGATGCATGTGGAATGTTCACCACTTTTATTTATTCAGTTATTTTAGTTTTTTTGTTGATCATATAAAAAAAAAAGTCTTATGCAATACCGTGTAACAGGAAAAGATTTCCAACTTGTTTATAGGTTTAAAGGTCGCTCATGAATGGCAGAGGCAAGGGACAGTGACATTGCCCTCTCTGCCATTCATGAGCGACCTTTAAACCTTTATATATGGTCAGTCTCTAGGGCAATGTCACTGTCCCTTGCCTCTGCCATTCATGAGCGACCTTTAAACCTTTATATATGGTCAGTCTCTAGGGCAATGTCACTGTCCCTTGCCTCTGCCATTCATGAGCGACCTTTAAACATTTAAACAAGTTGGAAATCTTTTCCTGTAACACGGTATTGCATAAGACTTTTTTTTTTCTCAACTTAAAGTTATTTGTACATCATCTTGATTTTCAGCAACGACATCATGAGACACATTGATCAAAGGGGACACGGAGAGAGGCCCAAGTTTTCGCTGTACCTCTCGTCGATGCTCTTCTATGGGACGGTGAAAGTCTACCACCGACAAGTGCGCTTTCTCCTGGGTAAGCTGTCTTTGTTACGTACTGGTATACAATAGTCTATTCTTTTACTTATACAAACCTTTGTCTTAGACTAGGTTTTAAATGGACCTCAAATTACAAAGTTAGTGGTTTCCAAAAAGCTGTTTATAAGTTGAATTGTTTATAAGTCTCCTAACCTAACCTAACTCATATGCCCATAATTTCCAGCAGTTAGTCAACTAATAGTAAAGTTTCATATGAATTGAATATCAAATTATTGCATGTGTCATTTTCCTTTCTGTATTAGATTATATATTTTATTGCTTATTTCATAGTCCTATTACAGTATACAAACGTCTGATACATCTTAGATTTATAATTTCAGCTGAATTTGTGTATCTCCGATTGTTTTGTATGTTGAGGACCTTTTGTACAGTGTGTTGTTGTAGAGGGAACTCCTCCATTAAAATTTGATGAGGTGTCGGTAGTTACTGGCTGGAGGCGGAAAAGGCCCCCCACAACACACTTTGTTTTCATCCGACAGATAGTACACACTTCCGCCGTCCCAAAAGTGGCCATTTTAATGTTATGCTTTTTAGATACATATACCAAGGCACTTCCCCCAATTTTGGGGGGTAGCCGACATCCAACAAATGCAACAAAAAAGGGGACGTCTCCTCTCTATGTTCCTCCCAGCCTGACAAGGTAACCGAGTTCGGTTGGTACTGCTAGGTTGGCACAGCCCACCCTCCCACATTATCCACCACAGATGAAGCTTCATAATGCTGAATCCCATACTGCTGCTACCTCTGCGGTCATCCAAGGCACCGTAGGAAGCAGCAAGGCCTACCGGAACTGCGTCACAATCGCTCGCCATTCATTCCTATTTCTAGCACGCTCTCTTGCTTCTTATTCCAGGTATATAGGTCAGCCGATTACCGTGTGTGAATATATAAAGGAAGAAGCGAGGTTCAGCCATTGTCTGACCATCCTTTACATTCAGATCTCCCTGGACAATTCTATCTTGTTCGTAATACCAGGCAGGCAGTTAATTCTAATAGCCAGGCCTTCTCCATCATGAGGCTCAATACTACACAGTATTCTAGAAGTTTTATTCCAGCTGTTACCAAGTTGTGGAATGAACGTCCTAACCGGGTAGTTGAATCAGTGGAACTTCAAAAGTTCAAAGTTGTAGCAAATGTTTTTATGTTGACCAGGCTGACATGAGTCTTTTTATTGTTTATATATGACATATCTGTTTTTGACGTTAATAGTTTATATAGGGCATATCTGTTTTGACGTTGTTACTGTTTTTAGAATGATTTATTGTTAATTTATTCTCATCATTTCTTTATTTCCTTATTTCCTCTCCTCACTGGGCTATTTTTCCCTGTTGGAGCCCTAGGGTTTATAGCATCTTGCTTTTCCAACTAGGGTTGTAGCTTGGCTAGCAATAATAATAATAACCTGTCATTAGCCACATTCCTCCGCTTGTAAGGCAGCTTTTCTGTTTCCCGTTCCTTCTCTGATAAGTGTGGCCTTCGGATGAAAGGGTTTCTGCTGCCCTTCTTTCCATCAGTGTCTTCTCGTCCTGGAAATTTCTGTAAGAACGCACTAATTGATTGATCGGTTTGGTCATAGAGTTCCTGTGATATATCTCACCGGTGGAGCGTTTTCGCCCGTCTAGACACCTAGGAAGACGAAGTTCAAGCTTTTTTTTGTACTTAAACTACAGTACTGTACTACCTTCTACACTTCTTTTAGATCCACACATAAAGGCTCTACATACGGTCTTTTACCTTGCTGCTTCTCATGTACTTGCACAATAGAAGAGTTTGTGCAACAGTTTTCCATGCTCATGGTCCCGATGCTCGTTTTAGGTGCACAAACTCATGAGTGGTTTTTTCGTGTTGCCTTTCATTCATAGATGAGAAAGTATTTTCATGATTAAACACAGCAGAATTCCACATCCATGATTTACTCGCTGAATGGCCTTGCGGCTCTGGCGCTTAGCTTTTGGCCGAAAATTTCATAAATCAATCAAATCGCATCCATGATTTCCACATACCTGACTTCTATGGTGTATGGTTTACGTATGGTCTTCTACACTTTGCCTCTAGTGCAACGACACTCACGTACTGTATACAAGGTCTACTTAACACAGACATGAACTTCCACGTGCATAAGCCATCTTGCACAAGAATTCCACAAACTCAATCGTGGTGATAGATTTCTAGACTCCCAGGGCACATACACCATGTTCCAGATTTCTTCTGTTTTCCATGCCCCGTCAATACTCGAGCATTCTCTGTGTGACCATACACTACGTCGTTGGTCTTTTCTACCGGGAACGCATCTTGTTCAGCCGGCCGGTCTCACAGGGTACCAAACGCTTGCTCCTTCGTCTGGCCTTCTTCCTCTATCGCCATAGTGTTTCTGTAATCCTTCTAGTTATGTAACGGGAAACCTCTACGTAGAAGACCATGGAGACCAATCGATTATATTATAGTACCAGGAACTTTCCTTATAGGGAAGGATCCCAATATGTTGTTGCCTCATTCATGAGCTGGCGAGTTGGTTCGTACCTGGATCGTTCCCTTCGCAAAGTATACGTGTCGGTACAGGTACCTATGTTTTATCTCTTACAAGAACACTTTGGAATATAATGCTCCGCCCCCTTTCCCCTTCCTGGACGTATGTCTTTAAGGAGAGAGGGGGAAACGACGAATGCTGAAAGTCATTTATGGATACAAGCATCGGTACGCGTCACTTTTGGCACCTGGGTCAAGCTCTTCCAAACGCGGTGCCCTCAACAGAGTGCTGCAACTTCACCCACTAAAGAAAACGGCATTTTAAGAGGTCACTGATGATCATTCCTATTAAGGGGCTTAGGTTTGTAAAGTTAGAAAAAATACAAATCACTTGAATTATTTATGATATTTTAAATATTGGTAGTTTTGTTTTGATATGCAAATAAGAGATAATTGCTGAATTCTTAGTACATACCAAGAGACCAAAGGGTGGTTTAGGGGTCCAGGCCTTGCTGTGAAACTTCCAGAGCAAGGGTGGACAACCCTCAGAACATTCCATGTGTTATTTTCATCCACAAAAGTTTGATATAAAGTCTAGGGGATGACTGTCTGACATATGTGCCCATAAATACTCGTATCTTTAAAAGTAGGTAAGGCTGAAACGTCAATGAATCATCATATATGTTTCAGGACACGAGGAATTAGATTTTAGCCTTAATTTTGTTACCTAAAGCACCAGAAATTCATTAAGAGCTCGTTATGTCCTAGAAATACTTGATGTAACCATGATCCTCTGTAATGAAACTATAATTTTACTGCAGTAAGCAAGACTGAATTTGCAATATGAAAACAGTTTTATTTCTTGACTTTTGCCGCTGAAAATCCTAGGCTTGCGAGTTAGGTGAAGCCTACGTTAGGCTAAAATTAATGAAATCCAACTTAAACAGGTTATTGGACCCTATTTAGTTTGTAAGTCGAGAACTTTCTGTATTCATGCAAGGAACTGTACGCTTTTATTCATAGCTATTTGGAAATTTCCAACCCTTAACCCCCAGGGGGTTTTTTTTATCCCATCACATTTTGCAGTATACTTTTTTAAATTACTCTAACAGGCTTAATTTTTGTCATAGAGAGGTCAGGTTGGTCTCATTCTCTTGGAAAATGCCTGAATTTTCTCAAAAATTTATCAAAAAAAAAAAATTTTATAGCATTTTTTTGCAAGGACGTACCGGTGCGTCCATGGGGGTAAAGGGATGGCTTTTGTGAAACTTACCAGTACGTCCTTTGGGGGTAAAAGGGTTAAGTTTGTAAGTCGAGAACTTTCTGTATTTATGCCAGGAACTGTACGGTTTTATTCATAGCTTATTGTGAATTGACTAAAGTTATTAAATAGTTTGTGCAATTAATATACAAATGGTACAATGCTCTTCATTTTTTTTTTTATTCTACAGAGGAGGTTATGAATATCCACAAGAATCTACAACGCCAAAGCGCCCTCATTCTGGATTTGGACGCGCCGATTCCTGGGTAAGCAACGGCTCTGTTGGTCTGCCAAATGTGTTTAAACAATTATCTGCATCGTTAGTTAATAAGAAAAAACTTAATGGTTTAAGTGACAGAAGGCTGCGCAGTGAGATCGCAAAAATAATTGCTATAAAGCTTTAGAAATACTGTCCATCTTCTGTTCACTTTCCTCACGTCCCTTTATCGCTGGCATTGTCATAACTTTCATTCACTTGCTTCTCATCCCTTTATCACTGATATTGACATTCTCATGACTTTCATTTACTCTCTTCTCATCTCTTTATCGCTGATATTGCCATACCTTTCATTCACTTTCTCTTCTTTTTATCAACAACATTGCCATAACTTTCATTTACTCTTCTCATCCCTTTATCACTGACATTACTATAACTTTCATTCACTTCTCATCCCTTTATCACTGACATTGTCATAACTTTCATTAACTCTTCTCGTCCCTTTATCACCAACATTGCCATACCTTTCATTCACTTTCTTCTCATCCCTTTATCACCAACATTGCCATAACTTTCATTCACTTCTCATCCATTTATCACCAACATTGTCATACCTTTCATTCTCTTTCTCCTCATCTCTTTATCACCAACATTGCCATAACTTTCATTCACTTTTGATGGAGTTCATTCTACATTTTGTTTATCAACTTCAATTTTGTTCTAGATTTTATATTTGTATATAAATTTATCCACATTTTATTTGCTTAGTTTTCATTAATTGTTAACTCCAGGAACATCTTCATATATACTTGTAATGTTATTTCTTATTATAGTCTAATCAGATCACTGACATTATTCTTAACTAAAAGTGTCATCTAGAAAGGTTGGTTTCTAAATAATTTAATAAACTATAATTTCTTGAAGATTCAGTGACGAGATCAAACGAACACTTAATAGAATCTAAAGGAATTTTTCAGGTGGGTTAGAAGCTGGGACAAATCAGTCGGTTAAGCATCTTCCGCTGTCCGGCGTTTTAAATTTTTGCCGTAATTTTTCTTGCAGTGCACAGAGGGTCACCCTCCATTCTCCGGCAACTTTGGAAGGTCTGGAAGGTGTCCATTTCACCGATCTTGACGATTTCCTGGCAATGCCGCCTCCACCAAGAATGTTTCTAGAAACTCCAAGAAGTAAGTTTCTTTTCAATGTTCCTCTATAATTGCTTACTTAAGCAAAGTTTCAGATCTTAAAAGCATTTCAAATAAGAGAGAAGTAATGTACAATTTAAATAATTATTGTTGACCTCGTTAAAGTTTAATTGCCATTCTAGCTGTGCTGAATCTAACTGCTATTGAAGTGTTGTTTCTCTCTCTCTCTCTCTCTCTCTCTCTCTCTCTCTCTCTCTCTCTCTCTCTCTCTCTCTCTCTCTCTCTCTCTCTTTTTTTTTTCTTTCAGGTCCCCAACTTGTAAAGTAACAAAGATAAGATAAAGAAAATAAAATATCATTTAATATGATAAGCGAAAAGACTGCTATTGAAATCTCTCTCTCTCTCTCTCTCTCTCTCTCTCTCTCTCTCTCTCTCTCTAACTTGTAAACAATCGGAGATACAAATCCAACTGAAAATAACAGATAAGATAAAGAAAATGAAATATCATTTAATATAATAAGCGAAAAGACATTTGAGATAATCTAATATCTATTTCATATAAAACCTGACCATTTATTGACTTGTAGCTGGAAATCTCAGGCGTGGGATTCAGTTTATGACTCCCCTACCAAAATTTGACAAATTTGAACTTGCAAACAACTTCTTGGAACCTATTAAGCTTTTATATTGCTGTAGAGAACATTGCCTTATTACCTCTTAACTATTTTACCCCCAGGCTCTTTGGAAATTTCCAACCCTTAACCCCCAGGGGTTATTTTTTATTCAAGCACATTTTGTAGTATATATTTTTCAAATTGCTCTAACAGCCTTAATTTTCGTCATAGAGAGGTCAGGTTGGTCTCATTTTCTTGGAAAATGCCTGAATTTTTTCAAAAAATTATCAAAAAAATAAAAATAAATTGTAAATAGCATTTTTTTGCAGGGACGTACCGGTACGTCCATGGCGGTAAAGGGATATTTTGTGAAACGTAGCAGTAGGTCCTTTGGGGGTAAAAGGGTTAAGCTTTTATATTGCTGTAGAGAACATTGCCTTATTACCTCTTAAAAGAAAAACTTCAAACATTATATTTATTACAGAACACGCCCTGTTGACCCCTTTGAAGAAGAAAGGCCAGCCTTCCGCCGAACCCTCGCCGGCAAGGGTAGAAGAAACTCTCCGAAAAGAGCAGGAGGAAGACAGGGAGGACATCACCCTGCTGCTGCGCGACTGGGAAGAGACGCCGACGCGAGCGCGCGCCGAAGACATCACGCTCAGAGAGGAGACGCTCCAGGCTACTCAACCCTTTGGGGATGTGGTATGTATTTCTGGATGTGTTTGTATGTATCCCAACTGTGTTGATTCCCTACATAATTATTATCTAGTTTTTAAAAACTTGTGTTAAAGGGTATGGTTTTCAACTACAGTAACTTCACTTACGTACAGCAAAAGCCGGTAGGAAATAATGAAACATTTTAGTACCTAGTGCGTCCGTGCAATTCAATATACACTTCTTTAGGGTACAATATTTTATATTGTACCCTGAAGAACTGTATATAAAAATGAACGAAGATACTCAAATTTTTCATTGTTTCCTACTGGCTTTTGTTTTATATTGAGTTGCATGATTCTTGTGACAGTATAGCAGTACTTACATGAAATGTTTGTCGACCATTATAATAGTCTTTTGGAGGTTTTGTCTGCTGTGGGGTACCCAACGGCTTTCCAATAAAGGCTAGAACCGTGAATTCTATGTAACGTGTACCACAGAAATATTTCTCCCTAGCCTAGGGACAGTGTGTATATAGGAAACTTCTAGGTTCAGGCACTATCGAACCCATTTAAATTCATCTGCTGACGATACATCACCCATTGAAAGCCATAACTAACACTGGAGACGATCATTATATGGACGCTTGTTTTTCCCTAACTTAGTATCTCAGTCACTGGGGTTGTAGTCAACATTCTACTCAGCGTCAATTTGCGAATATGAAGGCTACTGCAATAGCCAGTCTCCAGGTGAAATAATGGCTAGACCACTGGTACGGAACGGTTGTCTTCTCTGCTTTCTCTCAATCTGTTGAAAAATAAGAAGCAGCAGCAGTTCGCAGACCTAGTTCTGCCTGGAGCAAAGATGGTCACCTTCCTTGCGCACCAGACAGCCAATCTGTTGATCAACTGGGTCCTTTAAACAGAGATTCCATAGCTTCCAAATTTGCCTGACAAATTGATTCCCAGCAAAAGGAATATAATCACCGATATCAGAGCAGCCCCTTCACCTAACATGCGTTGCTATCTTTTATACGTGAGCCCTATAATATAGGCCTTATTATTTTATTCAGTTCAATTATTTAAGCCTATATATTTTCTTATACTTTTATAACTGCTTAGCTAAGAAATCGATATGCTAATGCTGCTGTTTTTACACACAGTTACAAGCAATTAGCACATATATAGTTTTAAATTGAATATTTGTTTTATTTTTAGTAGGATTGTTATTTTTGATATTTTGAACATTTTTATGATTTATCATTTGAGAGCACCCTGTGATGAATGTGTCCCAGATTTCTGGTTTCATATGAAATAGATATCAGATTATTACAAATGTTGTTATACATACATTCATATACCAAGGCACTTCCCCCAATTTGTGGGGGTCGCCGATATCAAACAAATGAAACAGAAAAGGGGACATCTCCTCTCTACATTCCTCCCAGCCTGACAAGGGACTCAATTGAGTTCGGCTGGTACTGCTAAGGGTGCCACATCCACCCTCCCACATTATCCACCACAGATGAAGCTTCATAATGCTGAATCCCCTGCTGCTACTGCCTCCGCGGTCTTCCAAGGCACTGGAGGAAGCAGCAGGGCCTACCGGAACTGCGTCACAATTGTTCTCCATTCATTCCTATTTCTAGCACGCTTTCTTGCGTTATGCTCACTATATTAAATTATATAACAGTTTTATTTTGTAAGTTGGGGACCTGTATTGTGTTACATCTCAAGTTTGGAATCCTAATAGGACATTAAATATCTATTGCTGTTGTAAGAAGTGACATTCAATTTCCATTACAGGCATTGGCAGCCCAGACACTAGGACCCCTGGATCTTGGACCTCCCTTTTATATGCTGGAGGGACCCCTTGCTACTTTGCCAGTCCAGCCTGTAAGTACAATTCTTATTCTGTTTAGTTATGACAATAATTCAGACCAGACTTATCCAAATTAATATTGGTTTATCACGAACTCAAAAATTATACGGTGATACCTTTTGATACGAATGTTTCTGCGTACAAAATTTTCACAAAACAAAAGGCACGCTGAGTGAATTAATATCGTATCTTGAGGTATTACTGTATTGTGCTCTCGTTCACTGCCTGAGGTGCTCCAAGGCTCACTCAATATTGTTTACCACGAAGAAGAACTTTTCACCTAAGCAGTTGTGCACTGTCAATTTGTCAGTAAGAATCAGTTGCCTTCTCTACAGTTTGTGGTATTTGTAGGGCTGGCAACAGAGTATTTGTGGTGTACCGCCAGAATGTTTTCCTTCATGAATTTGGTCAGGGTTTGATTGACGACATTCATATGTGATTATTCATTAACTGTATGTATCTAATCCCATTTTTATATCATAACCATTTCTGACAGCTTAATGTGATTATTCCTGGCTGGCATTAGTATTTCAAGGTAAGTTTGTTGGTTTATATTCAGTTTGTAGTATTCAAAGTTCTGTATCAAGTTTATTATTTTGGTAGTTTTTGATGTTCGGCCCAATCTTCCTTCTCACCTAGTTTGCTCAGCATCTACATTGCCTGCTCGACTCAGACAACAGCTGTTTCGCCAAAGCTATACCCTCGAAAAAAAATTATTTTATGAATATTATATCAATTAATTTAACATAATAGCTTATTTGCAATTCAGGTGGGGAATATTGAACAGATTTTAAACTTTGCAATTCGAAATTACTTGTCTTTTGTTGTGGATTTTCCAGATTCAGATATATTTTCAACACAGTTGCAAGGAAAAGATTTTCCTTCCATGGTAGGGAATAGGTTGGCCAGGGCACTAGCCACCCATTGAGATACTACCACTAGAGAGTTATTGAGTCCTTTGATTGGCCAGACAGTACTACATTGGATCTCTTCGACTACTGCTCATTTTCCCTTTGCCTACACATACACCGAATAGTGTGGCCTATTCTTTCCACTTTCTCCTTTATCATCTTACACCTTTCAACACTAATTACCAACCAATTCTTCCTCACGTAAGGGGTTAATTTCTGCAATGTAATTTTCAAGTGGCGACTTTCCTCTTGGTAAGGGTAGAAGAGACTCTTTAGCTATAGTAAGCAGCTCTTCTAGAAGTCACTCCAAAATCAAACCATTGTTCTCTAGTCCCATAGCCTCTTTACTATTCTGTCTTCCTCTATCTTGAGGTAGTGAGGTAGAGTTTTCATGTTTGTGGGTACATGCGGGAAAACTATTCTAAATTATTTTTTTATGAAAGGTTTATTTTTATGTTGTTACTGTTCTTAGAATATTTTAATTGTTCATTACTTCTCTTCTAGTTTATTTCCTTGTTTCCTTCTCTTGCTGGACTTTTTATACCCTGTTGGAGCCCTTGGGCTTATAGCATCCTGCTTTTCCAACTAGGGTTGTAGCTTAGCTACTTATGATAATGATAATAATAATGTTTCCTTTTCTCACTCGACTATTTCTCCTTGTTTGGAGCCCTTGAGCTTATAGCATCCTGCTTTTCCAACTAGGATTGTAGCTTAGCTAGTAATAATAAGTTTCGGGTAATTACGGATCAGGTTAAGGGTCGCTGCCTTGACTGGTATGCCTGCAGCTGGCCCTTGCTATACCTACTTGCATTCATTGTGAAGGGAATACCTTCTCCTGTACTCATATACCATGTCTGTCAAAATTTTACAGCTATCGCGGATAGCTAGGTTGGTAGTGTCGCGGGCTTCTGTTTCAGAGGTCCCGAGTTCGCGTCCCCGCTAAGGCGCGAATAGTGTGAGACCTTCTACCGGGGGTACTCCCCAGGGTGGCACCTGGGGGGGGGGGGGGGGAGGTTACAGGGGGCTAGTGATAGTCCCAGCTGGCTCATGGTCGCCCGAGGAGATGATGAAGGTCGTCTCAGGGGAGACCTAAAACCCGCAACTTTAACTGTTTATCTAGATAAGTGGTCAGAGATGGTGTCGGCAGCAGGAAAATTGAAACGGCAGTTTGATCCCCTGTACGGTTAGTAACTGTAATGTACTTTGGTCTATGCCTGCAGCAGAAGTCTGAACACTGTCCCTTTTTGAAATGTCTGAAATCTTTAGTTTGACCTGCCTCGGGCATTGCCCCAGGTCACGTTCTCTCCCGATACCAGGTCACTTTAGAGAATGGGGGTAGGGTCGTCGTCGGCGCCCACTCGTGTCCGAGTATTGGGTTCTGTCGTTAGCCATCAGCCTCCTATCTGTGGGGTGGGTGCTTATGCCTGATGTGGCTGTTAAGTCCTAGTCTGTGGTGGAAGAGTCGCGGACAGTGTTCACAAGGGAGGGTAGGTGGTGGGCGGGGCTGTTCCAATCGCTCTCTCCTTCTTCTCCTCCTAGCCTCCTCATTTTGTCTCCTCCTCTCCTCAAAGTCCACGGTGCCATGGTGTACTGTACTCCTCCAGGTTTTCCTGTCCCTGGCTGTTTCTTCCCATGAGGAAGGATCGATGTCAGTTAGAGCCAGGGTGCGCTTTAGTTGATCTTTATAGCGCATTTTTGGGGCTAGGGTAAACTTCGCAAAACTCCGGTCGATAGAGAGCAGCCGCCAGTGACTCCTAAGAAAGTGTTTCGAGGTAAGTATGTTCGGAAAAATACAAATTACTTAAAATTTGTGATGTTTGACCTTGATTAGGAAACGGAACATTCTTATCCAGAATCCAGCAGCCACAACACTAATCAGATCCTGCGGCTGAGGTGTGTCCATTCCTCATTGGACAATGAACATTAAAAAATGTATAGTGATGGGTCTCATCACAAGGATTAATTAATTTAATTAATTTATTAATATAATCTTCCTAATCCCTTCTTATCACACTTTTAGATGTTATATGAAAGTGGTGTCATTGCTTTTATAAGTATAACCCTTTTACCCCCAAAGGACGTACTGGTACGTTTCACAAAACTCATCCCTTTACCCCCATGAACGTACCGGTACGTCCTTGCAAAAAAATGCTATATTTTTTTTTTTTTTTTTTCATATTTTTGATAATTTTTGAAGAAAATTCAGGCATTTTCCAAGAGAATGAGACCAACCTGACCTCTCTATGACAAAAATTAAGGCTGTTAGAGCAATTTAAAAAAAATATACTGCAAAATGTGCTGGGGGAAAAAATAACCCCTTGGGGGTTAAGGGTTGGAAATTTCCAAAGAGCCAGGGGGTAAAAGGGTTAATATATTAATGTAATCTTCCTAATCCCTTCTTATCACACTTTTAGATGTTATATGAAAGTGGTGTCATTGCTTTTATAAGTTGAAATGTTAACGAATGGTGTGAGTGTACGGATACAGCTAGTTAATTTGTACCATATAGCGCTGAATGGCCTTTGATGCCCCAGTGCTTGTCTTGAGGCCTAAATTCTATAATGACTTCTTATCCTTATTGGACTCATTTTGTTATACATTAGTGCCCACCTCTTCTCTTAAATGCTGGTTATCATTATTGAGGAGAGAGTTTTATAACTACAAGTGGTTGTACATGTTAAAACAACTACTCTATACTTTGGGAAACAAGACTGCATTTATTGGGATGTTGTGGAATGCAAATGAAAAGCACAAAATGGTTGGTGGTATCCATAAAAAGGTGTTTTGATTTATTTAAACAATTTTTTTTTATTATCGTAAAGACTATATGGCTTCATATGAGTCGTGTTTTATTAGGTAAAATATTTTAATTTTTAATGGAAACTAACATTCTCTCAAAAGAAAAAGGTCTCTCTCTCTCTCTCTCTCTCTCTCTCTCTCTCTCTCTCTCTCTCTCTCTCTCTCTCTCTCTCTCTCTCTCTCTCTCTCTCTCTCTCTCTCTCTCTCAATATATTTGCAATCTTTTTTCCCCAAGTTCCCTTACACACACACATCTCTCTCTCTCTCTCTCTCTCTCTCTCTCTCTCTCTCTCTCTCTCTCTCTCTCCTCTCTCTCTCTCTCTCTCTCTCTCTCAAAAATGTAATTGTGAATAAAATCATTGTATATTTTGAAATCCACAGGAACTTGACTTAGTCAGGAAAAGGCTGGACCTTGAAGGTAGAGAAGAACAACAACAGCAGGTGATTGATGGAGACCGCCGAGAGGAGCAAGAAAGAACTCTGCCTCGTAAGTTAATCTGTCCGATTCGTATAGACTCGCGTTAATCTAGCTGATTATTATTATTATTCATTTGTTTGATGTCGGCTACCCCCCAAAATTGGGGGAGGAGCCGTGCTATGTATATGAATGTATGTATTACTTGCTGAGCTACAACCCTAGTTGGAAAAGCAGGATGCTATAAGCCCAGGGGCTCCAACAGGGAAAATAGCACCTGTGAGGAAAGAAAACGAGGAAAAGCTACCCCCCAAGATTGGGTTTGGTATACGTATTGTATGTATGTATTACTTGCTAAGCTACAACCCTAGTTGGAAAAGCAGGATGCTATAAGCCCAGGGGCTCCAACAGGGAAAATAGCACCTGTGAGGAAAGGAAACGAGGAAAAATCAAATTTTTAAGATGAGTAACATTGAAGTAAATATTTCCTATATAAACTAGGGAAAAGAAACAAGACAGAACAGCGTGCCTGAGTGTACCCTCAAGCAAGAGAACTCTAACCCAAGACAGTGGAAGACCATGGTACAGTGGCTATGGCACTACCCAAGAACCAGTGGTGGCCAATTGGAAACAATCCTGCCTGGTGATCTGCCGGACTGGGGTTTAAGTCTCGCTCAAGCCCTAAAGTCTTTTGTAGTGTGTGCAACCTCACCATCCCTGTGACCTAAGGATGGAGGTTTATGGGGTGCCTATAGGTCTACCTTCTGAATCATCAGCAGCCATTGCCTGGCCCTCCTTGATCCTAACTTGGGTGGAGAGGGGCTTGGTCTCTAGGCCATTGTCACTTTTCCTTGACTCTGCCATTATGAAAGGTCTTTATACCTTTAAGCGCAGTTGTGAAATGGATTAATGTTTTATGATAGGATATTATTATTATTATTATTTTTTCTCTTGAATTTGCAGTTTTTTTACTAATAGTTTTAGTTTTAAAATTATTAGAATATATCCATTTAGTTTTTATAAGACCATTGAAGTTTACTCTTAAAGGTATGGAAAATTAATTTTCTCAAGAAAGATTTACTTTAGATTCAACTAAATTTCAATCAATCTCTCTGACATTTTCATTATGCAATTAAGATAAAAGTTTACCAAAGGAACCCAAAAGGAAAGTGGAGAAACAAACTATTTGATTTTGTTATGATGGAAATTAAAAAAGGTAGAAAAAAATATTATGACTAAGTTTTGGTGGTAGAAGCATGCCTAATATGACCTCAGTGTACTGTAGGGGTCTGTGGCATACCTGTAACTGACTTGTCTTGCTGTATATTTCCCTACCTTCTTTTACATCTTGGTGTGTAGCCTCTTCTAGCTTTTATTTCATGGCGTGATTTCAGATTTGTTCTCTCCGTTACATTTACAGTAGGTATTGAATGCTCTCAAAGACCCCCAAGGACATCCTATATTATTATTATTATTATTATTAAATGCTAAGCTACAGCCCTAGTTGGAAAAGCAGGATGCTATAAACCCAGGGGCCCCAACAGGGAAAACAACCCAGTGAGGAAAGGAAATAAGGAAAAATAAAATATTCTAAGAAGAGTAACAACGTTAAAATAAATATTTCCTATATAAACTATAAAAACTGTAACAAAACAAGAGAAAGAGAAACTAGATGGAACAGTGTGCCCGAGTGTACCCTCAAGCAAGAGAACTCTAACCCAAGGCAGTGGAAGACCATGGTACAGAGGCTATGACACTACCCAAATCTAGAGAGCAATGGTTTTATTTTGGAGTATCCTTCTCTTAGAAGAGTTGCTTACCATAGCTAAAGAGTCTCTTCTACCCTTAACAAGAGGAAAGTACCCACTGAACAATTAGAGTGCAGTAGTTAACCCCTGGAGTGAAGAAAAATTGTTTGGCAATCTCAGTGTTGTCAGGTGTATGAGGACAGAGGAGAATCTGTAAAGAATAGGCCAGACTATTCGGTGTATGTGTAGCCCAAATTTATTGTTCCAAATCCAGGTGGTCGGGGAATACAACATTAAAAGAACCACTGGAAGACTAAAAATGAAGGGATCTAGATATGGCAAGTGTGTGAGAATGCTGTGATGATAATCAAAAGCGGGCACACATGTAAGGGTTATAGAAACTTCAGTATAAGTTGCAGTGTGAATTGCATGACAATTAAAAGAGTACAGAAAGTTCTCAACCTAGAAACTTCGCAGGCTCAACTAAGCTGTTTATTCGTTGAATTTTATTAGATTTTGATTAGGGTAGGCTTCGCCATACTCGCATGCCTACGATTTCAGCTGCAAAAGTCTACAAATAGTCCCCCTTCATATTGCAAGTGTCATCTTACTTGCTGCATTATGTAATATTGTTTTGTAGTACTGTATTTCATTTATAACTTTTGATACAATATCTGAGATTTATTTCAGTTGTATTTGAATTTGTATTTCCGAATGTTTCATGTATAGGACCCTGCCATTATATCCCACAGGGATACTGCTCCCTCCATGCCCCTATAGAGGACAGAATCCTAGCCTATCTCCTAACCTCAGAGTGTTCTGACGTACAGGGTTTAAACCAGGCATTTTGGTTGCAGGAGCTTCCTCGCTCCAAAGGATAGGTCTCGTATTGCGGCTCCGGCGTTTGGCTTCGGGCCATAAATTTCATTAATAAATCAATCAATCAAATTTCGATGGTTTTCGCATGGGAACAAATCAGAAAATTTAAGACATTTTTAATTTTCCTAAATTTACAAACCTGGTTCCTTTAATTCAAACTTCCTGCCTCATCCACCCGGAAGTCGTAAGTGAAAGGCAAAGGGGCTTCACTGAAATCATATTCTTATTCAAAGCTTCACGTTTATATAAACAACAACAGCAAGGGCAGCCATTTCTAGTCCGTTGCAGGACTAAGGCCTCAGACATGTCCTTAGCCATATCTGGGGTTTGATCATTTTCATCACCATGCTGTCCACTGCTGACTGGTGATGGTTGGTGACTAGTCTGATCGCTCACAGCAAACCAACTTAGTATGGGTGACCCTGACTAGTGCAGCTTTGCTGATCATGGGAATATATGTCACCATGTTAAGGTATACCCATTCAGAAAGGTCATGTTTATATAGTAAAAAAATTTTTTTTTTTTTTTTTTTGTAGGAATACTTTTTGTACTAAAATCCTAATTCTAATGAATAAAAATTCCCTTTTTCATCTAGCCATGTTTAGAGTTTAGTTTTATCTCGGGTTGATGTCCCTAGTTGTACAGTAATTGCAATGAAAAGGAAATTGTATCTGCTTAAATTAGATAAGAATGAAGAATTTTGCAAGGTTCGGTTTAAAAGGTCGAAATTTCTGAAATGGATGTAAAATAAAGGCCAGAAAGCAACATCTGTTGATCTGAAAGCACAATTATTAAAAGGAAAAATTGAATGTGCCTTGTAGAGCATCTTGCATAGAATGTAATTAAAGTATAATAGGAAGCATAAGTTTGTAATTGTCCCTTTTGCAAGTCCCTAGATGTGAGTTTGAGCCTTTAGTGAATGAATAAAGTTTTGAATAAGTGCAAAATAGCAAATATAAATGAATTAACTTTTTTTATAGCATTTTTGTAGGAATTATTGATATAGATATAGTCTCTTTATAGTTTATTTATGAGATATTTGTTTTTGATGTTGTTAATAGTTTATATATGACATGTCTGTTTTGACGTTGTTACTTATTTTAGAATGATTTATTGTTCATTTGTTCTCTTCATTTATTTATTTCCTTATTTCCTTTCCTCACTGGGCTATTTTTCCCTGTTGGAGCCCCTGGGCTTATAGCATCTTGCTTTTCCAACTAGGGTTGTAGCTTGGATAGTAATAATAATAATAATAATAATAGTCTACCTTACTTGTTTTAGCAAGAATACAGGAGGAGTCGATTGGGTTGGACTTAGAAGCCCCTCTTTTTCTTATCTTAAGACTTCATTTGTAGATTTTAAAGTCGCGGTTTCTTTCAATGTTTGTTGTTTTTCCAGCGTTTGAAGCACAAGCTGCCGGTGAACGTCTCCCTGAAGAGCTGGTTCTTCAGGCGCTATTTGAGGAGCCGCCTTTAATTCTGCCGCAGGACCAACAACCCCCTGTAGGGCAAGTAGGGGAACCAGCACCCGAACAGCAACCTTCATTTGCAGAACCCCCACCCGTCCGTCCTCCAAAACAAACGAGAGGAGAGTAAGTAAAATGTGTTGGTTTGTTGTTGGAATCTTGAGTTTTTGAGTAGTGTGCCCGAGTGTACCCTCAAGCAAGAAAGCTAACCAGAGATAGTGGAAGACCATGGTACAGAGGCTATGGCACTACCCAAGACTAGAGAACAATGGTTTGATTTTGGAGTGTCCCTCTCCTAGAAGAGCTGCTTACCATAGCTAAAGAGTCTCTTCTACCCTTACCTAGAGGAAAGTAGCCACTGAACAAATACCTCCTGTGAAGCAAAAGCATAGACATAAACTAAGTATTTCATTAGTCAGATTCTAGAAACAATGTTTAAAAGAAAGCTAACTATCATTCCTAGATAAATTTGTATACAATCTTCAACTGTAACTAGTCCACTGCAGGACAAAGGCCTCGGACATGTCATTCCACTCCCTGTTTATAGGCTTTATCTCTCTGTATACCATGGCACTTCCCCCAATTTTTGGGAGGGGTAGCTTTCCTCTCTACGCTCCTCCCAGCCTGACGAGGGACTCATCCTTCCCGATCAAATTTTATACAAGTTGGAGAAGATATTCAGCAGTGTGAGGTTTCTCTGATGTGTCTATCGCGTCGACTAAATATATCTGACCATTGGATGTTGTTAGAGTAACACATATTGGCTCATTATCGATGTTTGACAACAAATCGGTTGTGGGATGTACAGTGGTATATGCTACATGTAGTCTTGTACCTCTCCTTGTATACAGTGCTTGTGGAAGTCTATATATAGCACTGCTCCTTATAATTTCCTTATGCAGTTCATCATTATATATATAATTATATTTTATGATTTTATGCAACTTATTCTATCTTATTTTAGTAATTGATATGTTAATAATGTCCTTTAGCAATCTGATATCTTATAATATTTAAAATCTGTTAAGAAAATAGATTTAAATCAAATATATCTGCTTCAAATATAAAAAATCCCTTTTATTTTTTTATAATAATCTGAATTTAGTAAGTAACGAACTAATTAACGCAACTATTTTGCAGTGGCATTTCAAAATCAGTCGAGGCTACACCTCAAAAGGAACCAGCCAGGGCTCGTCCAGAGAGACCGGAAAAGGCCCCACCTGTGGCTCCTGACATAACCCCGGTTGCCCGCCCTCAACCAGAAGTTCCATCTTCCGATGCTTCTCAGGTAAGTTTTATTTCTGTGGCTGTGTTCTCTATGGTCACACTCAGATTGTGAATGTGGTAGAAAAGGGGTTTTGTGCGTGTATACTCCAGGGCATGGATTTCTGGGCTCCACCTGTGCCGCTCCGTGAAATGCTCCTTTTACATCATTTCTAAGGTATATAACTGCTATGAAAAAGGAGTGCGGCACAGGTCTCTCGCCCAGAAATAGATTTTTCCTTCGTCAAAATCCCTTTTTTAGTCTATTCCTAAGTTTGCGAGTTTCTTGATATTTGTTGTCTCAGTGGTGTTGAAGTTTACATGTGCGTAATGTCTTCAATTTGCAAACATTTGGAGATTCAGACACAAATCCAGGTACACATACATACATACATATATAAGGCACTTCCCCCAATTTTGTGGGGTAGCCAACATCAAATAAATGAAACAAAAAAGGGGACCTCTCCTCTCTACATTCCTCCCAACCTGACAAGGGACTCAACTGAGTTTGGCTGGTACTGCTACGGTGCCACAGCCCATCCTCCCCCGTCATCCACAACAGATGAAGCTACGTAACGCTGAATCCCCTACTGCTGCTACCTCCGTGGTCATCTAAGGCACCGGAGGAAGCAGCAGGGCCTACCGGAACTGCGTCACAATCGCTCGCCATTCATTCCTATTTCTAGCACGCTCTCTTGCCTCTCTCACATCTATCCTCCTGTCACCCAGAGCTTTCTTCACTTCCCCTCTTTTCATTTGTTTTGATGTCGGCTACCTTGGTATATGTATATATGACCAGTAACTATATATCCTTTTTTTCATGTATGATATGGGTTCTTGCATAAAGTAGACTTTTTGGCAAATTTTGTTCAATAATGGCCTAAGGTATTCTTCACCTAACTTGCATGCCTACGATTTTCAGCTTCAAAAATCAAGAAATAGTCTCATTTTATATTGCAAATGTTATCTTGCTTACTGCGCTAAATTATATATAGTTTTGTTACGGTATTTCATAATGAACTTTTGATACAATATCTTAGATTACGATTTCAGTTGAATTTGTTTTTGTATCGCCGAATGTTTGTGAGTTTAGGACCTTCTGAAGTATGAGACCTTGAAATTTGAAATGTTCTAACCCACTGTGATATCTGCATTGAGACTGCTATCAATTATTAGATTTAGTGTGAAGTAATCTAGTTGATTATCTGTGATAGATTTGATAGAAATTATCGTTTTTGTTTCATTAGCCTAGGGCAGTGTTTCCCAACCCTGGGGTAAATTACCCCAGTGGGGTAATAGACCCGTATTTTTGGGGTAATCAAGATGTTCTGAAATTGATTTATTCACATTTTCTGTAACCGAGCCCAGAATAGAGAAAATTGCACAGGTAAAACATGCTCAACCCTCACAATGAAAAACCAAAGCAAATATAAAGTGATTACTAAATAATATCTATTTATATTGTTACATTGAATATTCTGCACTGATGATGGTTCATTTTGATATCCATTAAAATGGAAAAGTTTGCATTTATTTTGGATCCTTAACTATAAGCAGCCAATAGCGGGCTACATGATCCATACAGTTCATCAGGTGGCTGCAAAAAAAACATCCGATACTACCGGGTACATGTTCAATGGGGTAATTGATTAGTTGGAAATAAAATTTTGGGGTAATCATTTAAAAAAGGTTGGGAAACACTGGCCTAGGGAGACATTCCCTTCCCTTCTTTTCATTCAGTAAACTTACTATTGCAGATCAGGCTGTCTCCCGTCGATCAGGCGCCCCGCCGGACGCAGGCCAGAGTCCCGAAGAGGCGCAAGTTGATAATCGACGCGGAGATTCACCTGACGAGGGCGGAGATCAGAGATCAGTGTCAGAACACGAAGATAGCTCTGAGGTGTGAGGTATGTTGTCCATTCCTCCGTTCCTCCTTCCTTTCTTTCATATTATCACTGAATTTCCCTTTCAGTTGAACGACCAAATAGACCCCAACACTGGTCTTTATAGCCATAATTTATAAATCCGTCTCTGAAGATGTCCAATGATATATTTCTAAAATGTCAGTACATGTACAGTATGTAAATCGTTCTCTCTCTTGTATAACTTCTGTTGTTGCTTTGCTTTTGTTTCATCTAATTATAAAACTCGTTACTATTTTGATATTTTCAAATGTTTCTTTTATTCAAGAGTGGAATAATGATCAGTTTATTTCTCTCAGGAACCCGAGGAGGACGCCGTTGATATCAGAAGCCTCAAGTTCATGGACGCCCAGAAACTGTTCTCGTCCCAGCCCCATCGAAACATCATGGCTCGACCCTTGGAGAAGCTCATCACCCGCCACTACAGGGTCCTTCAGGAGCCCACGGATCAGAATCAGAGAGGCTATTGTGATCTTAGCCCGGAAGCCAAGCGGCAATTGAGGGTAAGGCCTAGTTTTGAAAAGGGGAATGTAAGATTAGATTCTTACAGGTACAGTGAACCCTCGTTTATCGCGGTAGATAGGTTCCAGACCCGGCCGCGATAGGTGAAAATCCGCGAAGTAGTGACACCATATTTACCTATTTATCTAACATGTATATTCAGACTTTTAAAACCTTCCCTTGTACGTAGTACTGTTAACAAACTACCCTTTGATATACAGAACACTTAATGCATGTACTACAGTACCCTAAACTAAAACAGGCACAAATATTAAAGGCGATTTTATATCATGCGTTTCCTAAACACGCCAAAAAGCACGATAAAAAATGGCAACCAATGTTTTGTTTACGTTTCTCTGATCATAATGAAGAAACAAACGCATTTACTGTACACATTTGTGTATAGGTTAGTTTTTGCATCGATTATATTGATTATTCAGTACAGTATGTTGATTTTGTTATTACCAATATGTATATACATATGGGTTATGAAAAAAATCCGCGAAGTGGTGAATCCGCGATGGTCGAACCGCGAAGTAGCGAGGGTTCACTGTACTGTATTACTACGGTACAAAATAGCTTGTGCCGTGTTGCTCGATCGCATGATACTCAAGACTCCGTGCTTTTTCCTTTGAGCTCCTGCCACATTTGAAATCCTGTATACATGTCTGAAGTATGATATATAAATTCGACAACATAAATTTTGGGAAAGCATTATTTTCAGGTCATCATATCGCTCCAATGTAGAACCCACTGGAGGGTGTTGTAGTTTGCCTCTGAGGTCTTAATAATTATCACATGATTTCCACATTTTTTTTTACAGAGGGGTGTAGTAGTAATCTTTGTCCTCTGCTGTGTGGGGGCAAGCCATGCCTTTTATTGAAGTGGCTGCTCTTCCTTTGCCCAACTATATCTTCACATACAGCAAGGGATCTTGCTGTCCGTACAGCGGTCCCACAGATGACGAAGTGGAGATTGGCCGTATTATTCGGTTGTAAGTTTGCTTCTCTGCAGTGCAATGATCATGCTCATTAAGCTAAAACCCTCTCTTACAATCTGCTTGGGGATGAGACAGTTTTGTCTCCAAACATAAGCAGCTTCATCATCTAGTTAGAGATACTTCTGCCTTCATTTTTGTTGTGGTCCCAGTTGTCAGGGGTCCAGGGCTGCCATTTGATTGACGAATGTCTCGTAGATTTCCTTTATGGTTGGCCTTGACACCGGTCTTTGCTCTGCTGTGGTTTTGAGAAGCTTTTGTTTCAAGCCAGTCATTGCTTGGGGAACTTTTCAGTCTTTCATTAAACTAATTCTAAAGACCCTGTATTGGAGATCATAGTTCCTAAATATCTTAAGGATTCTACCTCATTAATCCTTTCTTCATTGAATGAAATTTCATTTTCCATTATATATTCTGTTCTCATTGTCTCTGTCTTCTATTTATCTTGAGCCCAACCTTGTGTGATATTTCATGCATTCTGGTAAGCAAGCATTGGAAGTCCTTTGATGTTCTGCTGATAAGGACAGCATATTCTAGGTCAGTTTATTTCCTATTATCGAACTAGTCCAATCCTTCTCCATCATCTCAGACTGTTCTATGCATTACAAAATCGTTGAGGAGGATAAAAAAAACATAGGTGACAGCACATTCCCTTTGGCAACATCATTGCGAAGGTTACGTTTTGATGGCCGGTATGTTCATTTCTATGTCTGTCTGTGTGTTTGTGATATGAATATCTCGAAAACTATTTGACCAAATCTCATGAAATGTAGGATGATTGACCATGCTCTATGAACATTTTGATTAGATTTTGAGAGATATTGGGTTAAAGGTCAAAGCAAAGGTCATGAAAAGTTCAAAAACATCTTTTTCCCATTTCTTGGCCATTATTTATCTGATTTGCATGAAACTATTGCTAAAATATGCATGATTTAATTGCCTATCTTATGATTTGCAACATGATATAGGCGAACGTATGCACTCTACCAAGTCCCCATTCTTGTTATTACTTTGGAAAGCTGTTCTGTTGGATTAATAACTTCTTGAAATGTTTGCAAAAGGCATTATAGTTAACCATCTTTTCATGTATATCTTGACCTTCACAGATGCCTGGCACCCGCGCGGCTCCGGGGGAGGTCAGCGATTTGGCCGACGCGTCCGCAGTCTCTGCCCTTGAATCCTCGAAAGAATCTGGTCGAAGAAGGTTTGTATTAGTTGTTTTTGTCAATACCTCTATCCTTTATATGTTTTTTCTCATTTTAGCCAAAACAAATACCTTGTGCTTATATCTGTCGGTGTCCCTCTTGCGATCAAAAGTTGGCTTTAC
This sequence comes from Palaemon carinicauda, assembly GCF_036898095.1. Classification (NCBI taxonomy): domain Eukaryota; kingdom Metazoa; phylum Arthropoda; class Malacostraca; order Decapoda; family Palaemonidae; genus Palaemon; species Palaemon carinicauda. The sequence goes on along the minus strand of NC_090727.1, from coordinate 114,119,918 downwards.
TGATCTATCCTTCCAGTTCTCCTTTGTCGTCTGGCTGCTCCCAGCTTTTAGTCACCATACCCACTTCCTTCTACCAGCTTGTGAAACTGTTTGTTTATAGTGAATTGTGTAACCAGGGGATAATTCCCCTCTGAATTCTGGCTCTTCCGTACTGGTGTATCTGTAACAAATTCTACAAGTCTAGTACAGGGGCATTGCATGACATACAGTATTAGCAGCTAAAGTTATTCATTTCTGTGGATGGAAGTGTAGAAGGTTATTCAGTTAACTAGGCAAGATTGACTTTAAGCTTTGCATGATATAAAGCGTACATTGTTGCCAGGAATTCTAAAGCTTTGCGTGATACACAAATTCTGTGCTAAGTTCATAGTGGCTTATCAGTGGTCTGCTGGTTGGCTGGTTGGCTAGGCTTACCCACCAGTAACTACCACCACCTCGTTATCAATCAAACCAGCCTTGTCACAGCTTTGCTTAAATCATACTCTATTTTAAAAGACTCAGATTTGAAGTTAGGAAAAAGGCAAATTAACCGGTAGTCATCGACTTGCGACCGAGATAGGGATTGAAAGATCTGCTACATATATTGAACTTAGAAAGTGAATTTTCTGTAGATTTAGTATGCTGCGTCATGACTCGGCAATCCAAGTCTTTTTATCAATATTTTCTTACTGTATATCATTATTTCATTTTCTTGTTTCATAGGATATATGATCTATAAAAGCATTTTTGTATTTTATTTTTTGATTTCGTAAGAATTTCAATAATCGCTAACTTTTTTGTTTTCCTTTGGTTGTGATTAGCTGATCTCAAGATCCCACTACCTTATTGAGAGAATGCGCACATATAAATGACAAGGCGTATCTTTTGTATAATGTCTTAACTTATTCGAAATATCTTTGTAATGAATATTACATCAGCATCAATATCATAGTTTTTATACAGTTCGTCTATAGCCATTATTATTAGTTAGCATACGAATACGTTCTCTCTTTTTGCGTGTGTGTAAGGGTAGTTCATTTCCAAAACTTTATACGGTATTTAATTTTTAGTTCATTAATAAGCCTCCATATTTCATTTTACATAATTGTGTATAGTTGTGGTATAGTAAAGCTTGTTTATATTATATTTCTAAATTTCGCGAGTACTGTACTTCAATAATCAACAATTGCATGCTACAAAAGTTTTTTCTATCACTACTTTTGTAGCAGTTTTAATTCTCTAAAAGAATTTCACTAAAATTAGTACATTTTAACACCCCCCAATTAAGTTTCATGAAATATTTGAAATAAATTTATCACAGGAAATTTTAGTGTCTCAAAATATTAGCTTGAAGTACGAATATAAATAATTATGAAGTGATCAAATCAGTTACAATCACAGATACCTTGGCAAAGTTAATTATGGTAATTAAGGCACCGGGAACGGAGAGAGATGTTCAAGTTAATCAGTAATGGAAAATAATTGTGCGATAGACAGAACAAGGCTCGACACGGCTTCTCAATTAAGAGGACTTAACTAACTTTTTCATCCGTCACGTGCTTTCTTGAGCCGTGTCTCGTAGGGTGGGAGCACGCCATGGTCTCCTCTGTCTGTGGGTGCTAGACGTTGCAATCAGCAAGTTCTTCAAGTAGTTCGACCACCATAGTTACTATGCCGACCGCCCCCTCTACGTCCTCAATACTTGTGGGAATCAAAACAGATCTCAGTGTTTAGCTAGATCAACAGAATAGTGTTACTAGAGATGGGTGCTAGACGTAATCTTCAAGTAGGTCAACCACCATAGTTATCATGCCGACCGCCCCCTCTACGTCCCCAATACTTGTGGGAATCAAGACAGATCTCAGTGTTTTACTAGAGAGAAACTGCTTCTGATTTTCTCAAGTAGAACATGGAAGAGAAGTCACAGCTCATCATCTTCGTGCCCTGCTTTCCATCTTGTTTTTACTTTATGTGAAGTTACGTTACTCGTGAAACTAATCGTTAGATTATTGGAAGGAAATCACTCTTATTGCCTGCTCACTTTCCGACCCTATTGGAAGGAAATCACTCTATTGCCTGCTCGCTTTCCGCCGGAAATATGACGTCACCAGACATACGATATGAACTTGACAGATATTCCCTCTTATTGCCTGCTCGCTTTCCGACCCTATTGGAAGGAAATCACTCTATTGCCTGCTCGCTTTCTGCTGGAAATATGACGTCACCAGTCACACGATATGAACTTGACAGATATTAAAACTTTTTGAACGTATTTCTTACTGAAAATTATACTGTATATTATCCATAAAAGAAAATACTTACCAAGATAAGTCAGTTCATATTTATACAATAGATTATTTCCTATGAAATGCTTGTCCTATTAGTGTACTATTTCCGGCATACGTGTGGCATCACAGTCAAAATTTGAAAAAAAAAAAAAAAGAGATCTTAAAGCCGAACAGTCGTTAGTTGCCTAGGTCGTAAGTCGACTACTACCTATATTTTAAAACTCCGTGATATTTTTCAAGTTATAAATACAGTACCTGTTGATGTGATATTCATTCATTATCAAATCTCTATCAATGATGAGGAAAGTTGTGGAGGCTGTACTTGACCGCCACCTTTCAGGGAATGATTAATCTATCCTTTAATTCTAATGTTGTACTGAAGTGACCCGTTCTCTCCTGGCATGTTCTAATCTTCTAACCTTAACCCATTTACCCCCAAAGGACGTACTGGTACGTTTCACAAAAGCCATCCCTTTACCCCCATGGACGTACCGGTACGTCCTTGCAAAAAAATGCTATAAGAAATATTTTTTTTCATATTTTTGATAATTGTTTGAGAAAATTCAGGCATTTTCCAAGAGAATGAGACCAACTTGACCTCTCTATGACAAAAATTAAGGCTTTTAGAGCAATTTAAAAAAAAATATACTGCAAAATGTGCTGGGAAAAAAATAACCCCTTGGGGGTTAACGGTTGGAAATTTCCAAATAGCCTGGGGGTAAAAGGGTTATGACTTTTAGTGTGTTCTCTAGTTTATTTCAAGTTGATCCCAATAGATTATTTACCCTTCGCTTGTAGTGCTTGCTTCTTACTTAACGCTCTTGTGATTTCTGCAGTTTCCTCCAAATCAGCACTGGCCAGCATGAAGCCAGTACCGTGGCAGGTCTCATCTCAGAGCTGATCCCAATTCAAGGTTTGTAGGAGTAGGTAGATAGCCGTGTTAGAGGTAATTGTCTGGTAACATAATATTTGAGGACAGATGTCTATTTTCCACTTATTTCAGTGCTCTTGATTCTGGTGTAATATATAATGCAGTAGTTTCTTGAAATTATTAATTTTAAATGTTTTTATTTCTATGTTACAGTATATAGTATTGATGTTTGTGGTGTAAAGTGTCAATTTGCTGTTATTTTAAAAGTAGGAAGTATTTTGTTTAGGTAATGTACTGTAAATACTGATAGTACAGTATTGATGTGTTAAAATTGCTGACTGATTTCCCTGGATGTATTTCCGTGAGTGGGTTCTCCAAAATCGGTTGACTTAGCCCAGCCGTTATTAGCCGGCTTTAAACCCTAATTGGAGAAGCAGAATGCATGCGACCCCAATGGCCCCCAATAGAGAAAGCAGCCGAGTATGTCATTTATTTTGTTGACTTAACCCAGCTTTAAACCCTAATTGGAAAAGCAGAATGCAAGAACCCCAATTGCCCCCAATAGAGAAAGCAGCCGAGTATGTCATTGATTTTGTATATTTTTGGGAAGGCTAAAGAGATAAGCCACAAGTTGTCTCGGGATGTTCTTTTGGAGCTAATAGTGAGAACAGAAGTAGAAATAAGATAAACTTCTGTATAGTAAGAGAAAAACTAAATTTTTACAGGATGCTGAAATAGAATTGAAAAATGGTACGCCATTGTTAGCAGTGTTTTGGCTGCTCTAAGAGTTGAGTTCCTTTTAGCTTTCTCCATTAGTGATCTTCAGAAGATTACACCTTTCTCACTAGAAAGATAGCTAACTGATTTATTCATTGAATTACAATCCCTCTTAAAAGTAAAATTCCATTGAAAACTGTTTAATCGCTATGCCTGCAAAACTGAATTAGTTGGAAGGTAAGCAGTATATGGACAATGATTTATATGCGTGGTTACTCTTGTTTACCCCTGAATATCCGTAGCGTTGAAATGCTTATGCCCAGTGTTATGAATTTATGATTACTGCAGCTCTATGTTATACATTTTGAACTGTGGTCTGGTTAAACTACCGAATGATGGCGTCAATAAACACTCTGGGTACTCGCCCAGTGTTCTCGCATCTTTCCAATCTCACTACCATGGGATTTCCAGGCTTAGAAGCAAGCGCTGCCTCACAGTCTTTGCAAACCGTGCGTTGCCATAACCCATCTCGCTGCATTGGTCTTACTCAAGACAGTTAACCACTTCTGTTTTTGTCCACAGCAGATTGCTATCCTGGTATTAATATATGTTAGTTACATTCTTAAAGCTATCATTGAATGCTGAATATAATACTCAATATGGTTGTGTAATTCTCCTCTTAAGGAAAATTGGCTTATCCCATTACGCTTGTTAATTAGTGATGATACTTAGGGTAGTGTTCTTGGCCCATTACTTTACATACTATATACACATGACATGTGGTTTGGTCTAGAAAACAAGCTTGTTGCATATGCAGATGATGCTACTCTCTGCACCAATTCCATCTCCTGAAAGTAGGTCTCGGGTTGCTGAATCCCTTAATAGAGATCTAGCTAAAATTAGTGCATTGTGCAAATTATGGGGTATGAAGTTGAATTCTAACAAAACTCAAAAGTATGCTTGTAAGTAGGTCAAGGGCCGTGGCTCCTCAACATTCGGATCTCGGCCTCGATAATGTTTCTTCTAATTTGTATGACTTTTAAAATTTTAGGTGTGATTCTCAACAGCAAATTTACTTTTGAGAAACACATTAGGTCTGTGTCTTCTTCAATTGCACAAAAAAATTGGCTTATTGAGGAAGTCTTTCAAGATTTTTGGTGATCAATCTATTCTAAAGAAGTGTTTTTAATTCTTTCATTTTACCTTGTTTTGAGTATTGTTCTCCTGTCTGGTCTTCAGCTGCTGAATCTCATCTTAATTTGTTGGACAGGAACTTACGTTCTATTAAATTTCTTATTCCTGATCTAGGTACAGTATCAATCTCTGGTACCGTCGTTCAATTAGTTCATTATGCATGTTGCATAAGATTTTTCATAACTCTGATCATCCTTTACGTTCAGATCTTCCGGACAGTTCTATCCTGTTCGTAATACTAGGTATGCAGTTAATTCTAATTGTCAGGCTTTCTCCATCATGAGGCTTAATACTACATAGTATTCTAGAAGTTTTATTCCAGCTGTGACCAAGTAGTGGAATGATCTTCCTAATCGGGTAGTTGAATCAGTAGAACTTCAAAAGTTAAAACTTGCAGCAAATGTTTTTATGTTGAACAGCCTTACATAAGTCTATTTGTAGTTTATAAATCAAATATCTGTTTTAATGTTTGAATATTTTATTTTAATTTGCATTACTTCCAATATCATTTATTTATTTCCTTATTTCCTTTCCTCACTGGCGTATTTTTCCCTGTTGGAGCCTTTGGGCTTATAGCACCTTGCTTTTCCAACTAGGGTTGTAGCTTGACTATTATTAATACATACATACATATACAAAGGCACTTTCCCCAGTTTTAGGGGGTAGCCAACATCAAACATATGAAACAAAAAAGGGGACCTCTCCTCTCTACATTGAAACTATTATTAATAATAATAATTAGAAATTGTGACACATTTTCTAGTTTGACAGTTCTGTTTTTATTTAGGAATGTTAAGAAACTTAAAAAATAGTTGTTGAGAATTTAGATCGTAGAAGTTTTGTCTGTGAGATTTCTTTTACAATTGCACAACTGTGTCGAAGTTTCACTGGGTAATATTTCTTCTGTATGTTTCGTTTTGTTTTAGATTCCCTGTGTTTGTCCTCGTCCAGAGTTACAGATTGTACATTGTCCTCACGTGTTCCTTAGATGTGTCGTGACTCTCACCAAGTTGTCCAGGCCATTGTTTAAACCTATATTTACACATTCTTGTTCAAGAGTTCATTGGCTGTGCATTTGGTTTAACGTCTGAGGTCTGCAGATGAAGTAAGGTTCTTTTCTATAGTATATAGATTTTAAGAATATAATGATATATGATATTGCATTATCCAAAATGGACATCTTTACTTTCATAATTAATTCAGTTTGGTGCAGTAATACAAAACCGTTTTTAAACAGAGGAGCAAGCAGCCGAACCACAACAAGATGGGACTGAGCCATTTTTGATAAATGGGGCTCCCATTGAGCCCCCGCCAGTCATAGATTTCCCGGTGCCTTCGGACGTAGGATCGAGACCAAAGAAAGGAGAAGGAATTCGCAAAGGACCCAGTAAGTGGTTAGATATTTTTATAATCTTCTTCATTAAGGTACATCTGAACTTCTGTTGATTCACATCTGTTTGCCGACATTCGTCAGAAATCTTTGCCTCTGTGGATTTCTGTTTCTAAGATTTTAACTTTTATAAGAAACACACATACATACATATACCAAGGCACTTCCCCCAATTTTGGGGGTTAGGCGACATCAACAAATGAAACAAAACAAAAAGGGGGGTACCTCTCCTCTCTACGTTCCTCCCAGCATAACAAGGGACTCAACCGAGTTTGGCTAGTACTGCTAGGGTGGCACAGCCCACCCTCCCCCATTATCCACTACAAATGAAGCTTCATAACGCTGAATCCCCTACTCCTGCTACCTCCGCGGTCATCCAAGGCTTTTAGGTTTTATGAATAATATTTAGATTTACATTAACCACAGACTTTTATATAGAAGTTATGTTTATCCTATATTTTTTATATTGATATTTTATTAGCTCTTTTATAAAAGGAAAAATTATTTTTATCCTATATTTTCTGGTAGGCCCTGCTGCTGCCTCCGATGCTTTAGATGACCGCGGAGGTAGCAGCAGTAGGGGATTCAGCATTATGAAGCTTCATCTGTGGTGGATAATGTGGGAGGGTGGGCTGTGTCACCCTAGCTGTACCATGTGAACTCTATTGAGTCCCCTGTTATGCTGGGAGGAACGTAGAGAGTAGAGGTCCCCTTTTTTGTTTTTGTTTCATTTGTTGATGTCGGCTACCCCCCAAAATTGGGGGAAGTGCCTGGGTATATCTTCCTTTTTAATAATAATATTAAACTGCGGATCTTAAGTGGGATATTAAAGACGGTCTTCCCCCATCTATAAAAGCTCAATATTCATTATGAAAATGAGTTACTGTATCTAGCGTTTATTCATCTTGGGATATGATAAAAAGTAGTTTACAAGTTTACAATTTCCTATTAACCCTTTTACCCCCAATGCTATTTGGAACTTTCCAACCCTTAACCCCCAGGCGTTTTACTTTTTCAAGCACGTTTTGGTATATATATTTTCTAAATTGCTCTTACAGGCTTAATTTTTGTCATAGAGAGGTCAGGTTGGTCTCATTATTTTGGAAAATGCCTGAAGTTTCTCATAAAGTTATCAAAAATATGCAAAAAAATGTAAAAAAAACAGTTTTTTGCTAGGACGTACCAGTACGTCCATGGGGGTAAAGGGATGAGTTTTGTGAAACGTACCAGTACGTCCATTGGGGGTAAAAGGGTTAAAAGATTATTTTAATATCAATTTATATATTGTATACTTGATTCTTCAGAGAGGTCAAGGGAACTAGACGAGAGCATCACCCTTGCATCGCCGAAAAAGACCCCGGTTCCTCGCGAGACGACCTTTGGTCTGTTCGAGTCTCCTCCGGCAACCCATCGCAGAGGACCACCTCCTTCACCCATGGGGGGTTTCCAACACGTGACCGTCGAAGCAGAGATTCATGCTCCGTCTAGGTAATTGCAGACTTAGAAACAGTGAACTTCATGTGTTCAAAGCATTTGTCCGTTTGTTCGTACGCTGTCGAATTTGAAATATCAGGAGGTCCTCAACTTGCAACCATTAGAAGATAGAGACAGATTGAATTGAAATCACAAATATAAGATATTGTATCAAAGGTTTATAATGAAATACTGTATTATGTAATTTAATGCAATAAGCAAGACGACATTTGCAATATGAGAGCGTGACTATTTGTTGACTTTTGCAACTGAAAATCGTAGGTGAATCGTACCATGCGCCTAAATTATACAAAATTACACTTGAAAACAGCTTCTTGGAATATTGTTAAGTTTGTAAATTGAGGATTTTCTGTATTAATATAGCTCCTTTTTTTTTTTTTTTTTTTTTTTTTTTTTTTTTTTTTTTTTTTTTTTTTTTGACAAAATAAATTTGAAAATTAATAAATACAGTATGTTATATAACCTGTTGCTTTCAAGGTAGCCATCTGTTTTGGCGTTATTTGAAACTATATACAGACCTTCAGTATGAATGATTAAGAAATTCATAAGGATATTCCTAATAATTAACTTTCTTTATTTTGTTTATTTTTTACCCAATTTCACGGCTACCTTTTCCCCTTCAGCAAAGATGTTCCATCGGAGTTGCCTCCCAGAGCGGAACGGACCCCAGAGAGACCGGCGGGACTAGGAATCCCCAGGATGGAATTGACTCCAACAGGAACGGCAGCCCTCCAAGGAACCGAAGAGTTCATCGTAAGTGAGGTTCCCTTCGCTCAAGGTGTGAGTTCAGACAGCGATCGCTCTTCTCGGTCAAGGTCGAGGAGAACACCGCACGTTGCCAGTATCGCGACTCCAAAATCGTACCACCTCACCCACGCAGAGTTAGCGCAGCATGTTTTGAGCCAAGGGGAACGTGATAGGCCCGCCACATTTGAAGATTTCCTCCCCCCCAATCCGACGCGGACAGATGCCGCTAACCTGTTCGCTTCGCTGCTCGGTACGTATTCTGTCATCCAATGTAGCGTTTTTCCATTAGGAAAATCAGTGAAGTCCTTGCCTCCTTTTTCTTCTTTGTCTGCATCTTTTCCCACTTCTGTCGGGTCAATGTTTCTGACCAGCTTTCTCCATCTACTCCCACACTTCACCACCGGTTAATCCCTTTGATCGAAGGTCATCCTTGATACAGTCCATCCACCTTCGCTTTGTTCTCCTTCTCGTTCCCTGTACTTCCATTTCCATCACTCTCCTCCAAATATACTGTTCATCTCTTCTCATGTCATGATCATACCACCTCAGTCTACTTTCTTGGATCTTATCTGATAGTTCTCTAACTCCTGTGGTACCCCTAATTACCTCATTCCGTATCTTATCTCTTGTCACCCCACACATCCATCTCAACATTCTCATCTCTGCCACATCCATCTTCTTCTCTTCCGTCTTCTTTATTGCCCACGTCTCCGCTCCATACATCGTTGCCGGTCTCACAACTGTCCTGTGTACTTTACCTTTCAACTTAACCCATATTTTCCTGTCGCATAGTACTCCTCACACTTTTTTTCCAATTCTTCCATCCTGCTTGTATTCTGTGGTTTATAAGTAACTATTCCTTGTCTTACAGTTTATCTTTGCTTTCTTACTAATGTAGTAGGACATAAAATGATTTAGTTTTGATTTTAAAATGTATGAAAGTGTCACACATACCTTTGTTCCTATTCGAAAACAAACCCTTGTTTTAAGCTTGAATGGCTGCTTAAACTTTTATTGTTATTATTATTATTATTATTACTTGCTAAGCTACAACCCTAGTTGGAAAAGCAAGATGCTATAAGCCAAGGGGCCCCTACAGGGAAAATAGCACAGTGAGGAAAGGAAAGAAGGAAAATGAAAATATCTTAAGAACAGTAACAACATTAGAATAAATATTGCCTATGTAAACTATGAAAACTTGTTTTGTTAGAGGAATTAGATAGAATAGTCTACCCTCAAGCAAGAGAACTCTTAACCCATGACAGTGGAAGACCATGGTACAGAGGTTATGGCACTACCCAAGACTAGAGAACAGTGGTTTGATTTTGGAGTTTCCTTCTCCTAGAAGAGCTGCTTACCATAGCTAAAGAGTCTCTTCTACCCTTGCCAAGAGGAAAGTAGCCACTGAACAATTAAAGTACAGTAGTTAACCTCTCGGGTGAAGAAGAATTGTTTGGTAATCTCAGTGTTGTCAGGTGTATGAAGACAGGAGAATCAGTAAAGAATAGGCCAGACTATTCGGTGTATGTGTAGGCAAAGGGAAAGTGAACTGTAACCAGAGAGAAGGATCCAATTTAGTACTGTCTGGCCAGTCAAAGGACCCCATAACTCTCTAGCGGTTCTATCTCTTGATAAGTTAGTAATAGTAGTAGCTGCTGGGTGGTAGAGTAACGCCCAACTTTGCTGGATAGTACAAACGTACACCGTAGCAAGAATTGGGCTTTGGTAAACTTTTAACGAGGTAGTGGAGATGAATTATATTTATTCTTACGTGGATACAACCTTCAGAGTCACAAACTCCTGGTGTATTGCTCTCTAGTCCCGAAAAAACATGCAGTATTGGAAGACGCAATTCAACATCCGTGGGGAGGGCTAGACTTTTACGCCTTCCCATCGCTCTTATCTGATTCGTCAGACCCTAAACAGAGTCTGAACATCCAAGGGAGTCGGTGTAACGCTAGTGACTCCAGAGTAGCTTGTGGTATTCAGACCAGCTGGGACTTCCCACAGGAGTGTCAAGAGAACTTCCAGACTTACCAAACCTGCTATGCTAACCTCACATAAAATTCCATGACACACTATATTGCTTGTACCCTACACAGCTGGAGACTATCCAGCGTCTCCTCCAAAAGACCAACTACAAAGCAGCTTTCTGGATACCTTTGGAAGTTTTCCGCAGCAGTTTACCAGGCAAAGTGGAAAATCATCTGTGACTGGTGTCATAGTGGGAATATTACTCCAATCAAAGCCACTGTTCCCAGACTTTAGTGTTCCTAATGAACAGAAAGGCCCTTCAGTCACTGTGGTGCAAGGCTACCGTTAGCCTTGAGCCAAGCATTCAAACTGAAACGACTGGATATCTCAGACTCTCGGTAACTCAGCCTTGATTAAAAATTTTTGGGAACTCTCAGCCTTGATTCAAAGTTTTTGGGAACTCTCAGCCTTGATTCGAAGTTTTTGGGAACTCTCAGCCTTGATTCAAAATTTTTGGGAACTCTCAGCCTTGGTTCGAAGTTTTAGGCAGTCTTTCCCTCCTCGAGAATTGAAACCACCCCTCTTGGGATGTGACTAAGGTCTTAGGACCTTGAAAATAGCCCTGTACAAGCCTGTGCATAAAGCCTTAAACAGACCTTACCTTAAAGACCGTCTTCCTCCTTCTTTTAGCTTCAGCTGAGAGAGTAAGCAAATTACACGGTCTATCTCACGTCACATTCCAGAGGGTGGAGAGAACTATGTCTTTTTTTCCTGAATTTGTGGCCAAAACCCAAAATCCGATTAATAATATTAGATTTGGCTCTTTTCATAATCTTGTAAATCATGACCTGGATGACATGTTACTATGACCCATAAGATCAGTGTGTAAATATTTATAAAGAATGCTGTATCTTAGGCCTAAAATCTCCAATTTGTTTGTGAGCACTGCCCGCTCCAAAAGGAAATTATCCAGAAATACTATTTTATTTAGGTTAAGAGAGACTATCATGAGAGCCTTTAGATCCTCAGGAGAAGCGTCTCCCAGGTGGTCCCCTTGAGCACAATATACGTGGGCTTGCCGCCACCATAGCGTTCCGCAGAAATCACTCTATAGTATAAGTTGTAAAAGCTTGAGTTTGGAAGAGACGAACCACTTTTACGAACCATTACTTAGAGAATGCACACAGAGGTCATTAGAGACTTTCTATAGGCTCTTTCATTGCTGTACAACATACATACATACATACATACACCAAGGCACTTCCCCTAGTTTTGGGGGGTAGCCGACATCAACAAAGAAACAAAAACAAAAAGGGGACCTCTACTCTACGTTCCTCCCAGCCTAACAAGGGACTCACCCGAGTTCAGCTGGTACTGCTAGGGTGTCACAACATAATCTATCAATAATCTCCTATGGGACATGTGATTGTTTATCTCATCTGTTATTCTCTGCATTATAAGGGTATGTAATGGGCTCTTAAGGTGGATGGTCATCCTGATTGGACTTGAAGCCTTCTCTTGGAATCCACCTTAACGCAAGTAAAAAGGCCATTGAAGTTGAATGCTTGTTTATATAATGGATGGATAACGGGGGAGGGTGGGCTGTGGCACCCTAGCAGTACCAGCTGAACTCGGTTGAGTCCCTTGTTAGGCTGGGAGGAACGTAGAGAGGAGAGGTCCCCTTTCTGTTTCATTGTTTGATGTCAGCTACTCCCCAAAATTGGGGGAAGTGCCTTGGTGTGTGTATGTATGTATGTATAATGGATGCAATATTGAAATTTTTTATACTACGCAACACTTGATGTTAATATCATTTCACCCTGGTAAAGTATTTAACTCTCTAGAATTGAACGTAAGGCCCTGCACTGTTCACAAATAATTACCTTTGATCTCTTACTATTACTAATAGTATGTTGAGAGAGAAAGGGCTGACCTCTTACCCTCACAGAAACTTCGTCCTCCTCAAGGAAGACTCCCTTTTAAATGACTCATTTACCAAAAGTCCCACCTCAGATGAGTGTTGCGAGGAAGCGCTTTGAACAAAAATTATGCGTCATGCGCAGCAGTTGCCTTGCAACGAAGCATGACACAATTAAACCCATTTCTTTTGATTGGTCGTAGAAAACGAAACTAGAAGTAACCCATGTAGATTACTGAGGTTTGTATAACTAGGAAAAATACAAATTGTATGAAATTTGTAGTATTGTTTCATATCTTATTTTGGGTATAAAGATTAATAGTGTGAATACATTTAGTTTTTAAACTAAGCATATAAAAAGAAAATGGATGTTGGGCTGTAATCGCCAGCAAGTGTGTCGAGCCGTGAAGCTCCACGAACAGAGTCAAGCATGAAAAACGACGCAATGTACTATTTCCGACAGACTCGTGACGTCATCAGTGAAAAAAGTCGACTGAAAAGCAAACCAGTAAACTGTTTACTTCGATAAAGGTCTATACAGCAGTTCCAGTTTCCTTGAATTTATACTCCTAGTTATGGACTCAGGTTTGTATGTACATACATACATATACCAAGGCACTTTCCCCAATTTTGGGGGGTAGCCGACATCAACAAATGAAACAAAAACAAAAAAGGGGACCTCTACTCTGTACGTTCCTCCCAGCCTAACAAGGGACTCAACTGAGTTCAGCTGGTACTGCTAGGGTGCCACAGCCCACCCTCCCACATTATCCACCACAGATGAAGCTTCATAATGCTGAATCCCCTACTGCTGCTACCTCCGCGGTCATCTAAGGCACCGGAGGAAGCAGCAGGGCCTACCGGAACTGTGTCACAATCGCTCGCCATTCATTCCTATTTCTAGCACGCTCTCTTGCCTCTCTCACATCTATCCTCCTATCACCCAGAGCTTCCTTCACTCCATCCATCCACCCAAACCTTGGCCTTCCTCTTGTACTTCTCCCATCAACTCTTGCATTCATCACCTTCTTTAGCAGACAGCCATTTTCCATTCTCAACATGGTTTGAATGTAGTTAGGAAAAATACAAATAACTTTAAAAAATGTATGATTTGTTGATTATTTCAGTTACCCTTAATTACTGCACTTGCAGGTTGTTTACCAGTGGTTGCATAAGTTTCTCTCAATTGGTACAGTGAGAATGAATTCCATCAACATTGTTGGGTCATAAATTTTTATAAGCCTAGACTTGAATCCTGGTTTATTAACCCTTTTACCCCTAAGCTATTTGGAACTTTCCAACCCTTAACCCCCAGGGGTTTTTTTTTCCAAGTACATTTTGCAATATATATATATTTGAAATTGCTCTAACAGCCTTAATTTTCGTCATAGAGAGGTCAGGTTGGTCTCATTCTTCTGGAAAATGCCTGAAGTTTCTCATAAAGTTATAAAAAATATGCAAAAAAAATGTAAATAGCAGTTTTTTTGCAAGGACGTACCGGTACGTCCATGGGGGTAAAGGGATGAGTTTTGTGAAACGTACCAGTACGTCCATTGGGGTAAAAGGGTTAGGCACAGAACTGTAACTAGAGTAAAACTTTTAATTGCTCTTGAGTAAAGGCTAAGAGAATTTGGATAGGATGATTGAAGAAAGAAAATTAAAGTGTATATCAAGATTAGGTTGATCTACCTGTTTAAGTTTATTCTTTACTTTTCCAATGCTTTAGTACCTTTTATACTTTTGCTTTGCTTTTAGCTTTGTTTAGACTATTAATGATTTCCTTTATCAGTAATATATTACATTTTGTTATTTGTTACTTAATTTTGTATTTTTTGGCAGGAATGCACAAGGCGAGATCAGTTGAGCTCTCGCAGAAGGAGAATTACGGCACCATCTACGTAAAAAAACTGTAAGTCTTCGAGAAGCTGGAAGAAAACCACCGGATGCAGGTGTTGATCAGCTTGAGTGTTGTCAAGCTGAAGCCATTTTTATGATGACGAATCTCCCCCTGTTGTGGGCGGATGAAAATAGCATTTGATCCTTTATTTTTGTCTCTTAAAAAGGATATAAGAATTTTACACTTTATTTTCATAGGGTTTTAGTGCCTTCATTTAATTATTAGCTGTTTATTTCATTATTATGAATTGGAAATTTCAAGAATTTTAATTTCATGTGTTTATCCAAATAGCCTTGCAACTCAATTCTATGGAATGCCTTCATTTAATTGTTAGTTATGTTGATTACATTATTAATTTTGATATGAAAATTTTCCTGAATGCTTCAGATCGACTTTTTGATTAAAAAATATATAGATATATATAAAGTTTTTGTTTCAAAGACCACTTTTTCAAGCTCTACATTCCAGTATCAAGTGTTCTGTAGTACAGGAGTTATGTAAGAATTTATTTTTCGTGTTATGAAGAGGCTGGAGAGCTGTGTACAAAATAAGAAATTGTTACTCGAAGGGGTAGACGCCAAGATAGAATAGCAAGTATGAAAACAAGGATAGTTATTGAAAATTAACAGTAGCCCCACATTCTGCTGCCTATGGTATTTCAGCATTATGAAGCTTCATCTGTGGTGGAAATGTGGGAGGTTGGGCTGTGGCACCCTAGCAGTACCAGCTGAACTCGGCTGAGTCCCTGGTTAGGCTGGAGGCACGTAGAGAGTAGAGGTCCCCCTTTTTGTTTTGTTTCTTGTTGATGTCGGCTACCCCCCAAAATTGGGGGAAGTGCCTTGGTATATGGATGGATGGTATTTCAATTTTCTCAAATGAAATCAATTTAGTAACTATACCCTGAAAGTAATCATACTTTTGTTCTGGATGTCTGCATCCATTGACAATGTTTACCTCGATGGTCTCTTCGACGTGTGCTCCTTCCCCTCCCTATGGATCTTCAGGTACAGTATGCCCCTTCAGTCAAAATGATAAAAGTCCTGATTTTGTTGACTATTTTATGTAGCTCCTACAGAACCAAGACTGGACTCCTATAGGCCTCCTCCTTTATTTCAGATAGGCAAAGGCTAGGGGAAGGAAAACTCCAAAATCAAACCAAACAAGACCCCAACGGCGGAGCTTCCCAGCGCCGGCGGAAGAGGGCAATGCCTGTCGGGCAGGCAACAAGGCGGGCCTTGACATAACAAGAACCCGGCAGCCCGATGCAACCAACATCGGAGAAGCCGCCTGTTTCATATGTCTTGAGCCGCGGTGAAAACGATGTGGGCCAAGTGAGTGTGCGTGGCCATTGCAAAGCCACGACCACCCAAAACAATATACCCAGCTACTGGCATTCTGTCGTTTCCTCCACCCTTCTTCTGATAGGAGGCTGATGGCTAACGACAGAACCCAATACTCGGACACGAGTGGGCGCCAACGACGACAGAACCATCATCTGGCCAACAAGTCTAGCAGGTTGGTCCCCTAACTGTGTCAATGCAACCATACAGAGAGCAGAGCCTGGTGGGACATTTCCCTCAAGTTTCCGAGGATTCTATCATCAACGGATATCTACACAGTAAGAAGGAGACCAAGGAAGACCAAGGTTTGTGTGGATGGATGGAGTGAAGAAAGCTCTGGGTGATAGGAGGATAGATGTGAGAGAGGCAAGAGAGCGTGCTAGAAATAGGAATGAATGGCGAGTGATTGTGACGCAGTTCCAATTGGCCCTGCTGCTTCCTCCGGTGCTTTGGATGACCGCGGAGGTAGCAGCAGTAGGGGATTCAGCGTTATGAAGCTTCATCTGTGGTGGATAATGTGGGATGGTGGGCTGTGGCACCCTAGCAGTACCAGCCGAACTCAGGTGAGTCCCTTGTCAGGCTGGGAGGAACGTAGAGAGGGGAGGTCCCCTTTTTTGTTTCATTTGGTTGATGTCGGCTACCCCCAAAAATAGGGGGAAGTGCCTTGGTATATGTGTGTATGTAAGAAGGGGACTGAGTGGCTTTGTTTGGCTACTGTTAAGAACTTGTTCACCTTTACTTATGGCAGATCCTATTTATAATTATCTTGTTATCTTGTTTGTAGTCAGTATCCGTTTACTTGGAAGCAGAAAACACTACATCGGGTTTTGTTGCAGACAGCCTTCTTGACATGAGAAGAGCGCCTCGGCTATCAAGCACTGCAAGATCCTCTTGAGAATAGCTCTTCAAGTTCTGCATAACCTGCTTCTTGCACTTTGGGTATGGGAAGGAAAGCGCAAGGAACCGTTGCAGCCTGAGTAAGACAACCCAGCGCACACATTACTCTTAAAGAAACAGCCGCCTTCAATCTTGAGAGAATCAGTTAGATATTAAAAAGATTCTCATAGTTAAGATTAGCAAATATCAGCCACAATGTTTATGTTTAAAAGAAAAGTTTTGTAGCCTCACTGCAGGTGTTTTAGGGAACTTAAATGTCTACTAAAATTCAAGTTCCGTCAATGTTAGTCCTGTAAGCAATAGCGAAGAATGTGCGGTACACTAGCACAAAGGTATCTTTATAACAAGAAAAGATGACAAAAAATTCAGTTATGGTAAGTATAGGTATCATAAGTACTGTAAAGAAACCACATACTTTATAAAATGAGATGAGAAGTAAAACAAGAAAACTGTACATTGATTTCTAGAATAACATTACAGTACTTTAACTTTTTTTTAAACGAAAATTACCAAACCATTACAATTATGGGAGGAAGTAGAGTTACTTGAGTATGCATGCTATAGTCACCACAGATTCCCAGCGAAATACGCCCCACCACCTGATGAAATCATAGCCAATCTTGTCGTCTCGCATTGACAGCAGTCACAACACATCCCCTTAGAGAGATTATAAGTTAATTTAGTTTGAAGTTTTTAAGGATATGTACTGTGACCGCTGCTAACTTTTTGGCTACGATGTCATCAGGGGGTGGAGCTTATTTCGTGAATCAGCGCGGTGACTTACCATCACCTATGCCTATTGACACAAAGGGCCTCGGTTAGGTTTCGCCAGTCTTCTCTATCTTGGGTTTTTAAAATGAAACTTCTCCATTCATCATCGACTTCATGCTTCATAATCCTCGGCCATGTAGGCCTGGGTCTCCCAACTATTCTAGCGCCTTGTGGAACTCCGTTGAAAGTTTGGTGAACTAGTCTCTCTTGAGGAGTGCGAAGAGATTGCCCATACCATCTACCCCTCACCATGATCTCATCCACAAATAGCACTCTAGTAATCTCTCTAATAGTTTCATTTCTAATCCTGTCCTGCCATCTAACTCCCAATATCCTGAGGGATTTGTTCTCAAATCTTCGAAATCTGTTGGGTATTGTTTCATTGTCATACCACAACTCTTGTCCCAATAACACCAATATCACTTAACATATATAGATTTTTATATGTAATTTCAGGCAGTTTGATTTCCAAATTTTACTCAACCTAGCCATTGATTTGCCTTTTGCAATCTTTCATTTAACTCCAATTCTAAAGAAAAACCTAATTCCCAAATATAACAGGAAAACGTAATGTACGTAGGAACCAAAAACTAAGCTGCCTCAATAAACTAATCGGTCAACTATATGCAATTTAACTAAGACTTTCTGATAAGAAAAATAACCAGTTCAACAACATTGCATGGAGAAAAAAAAGTTTAATCCTAACATCATCCTTCATTCATTATAACATATTCTTTTTCTAAAACTTTTTAGGTCTGAAAATTAAAAATAGCTTTAATTTGTACCTTTCCTAGCTGTGGCCTGATTGGTAACGTCTCTGCCTGATGTTTACCAGTCGTGGGTTCGAGTCCCGCTCAGACTCGTTAGTGCCATTAGTGTCTGCAACCTTACCATCCATGTGAGCTAAGGTTGCAGTGGTTGGGGGGAGCCTATAGGTCTATCTGCTGAGTCATCAGCAGCCACTGCTTGGCCATCCCTGGTCCTAGCTTGGGTGGAGAGGAGGCTTGGGCGCTGATCATATAATATATGGTCAGTCTCTAGGGCATTGTCCTGATTGCTAGGGCAATGTCACTGTCCCTTGCCTCTACCATTCATGAGCGACCTTTAAACCTTCAACACCCCCAAGTCATTCATATGGGTTTGTATGTATGGATCTGGAGAGACCTTATGATAGAGTTGATAGGGAAGGGATGTTGTATGTGACGATGTTATATGGAATAGGTGGAAGGTTATTGCAAGCAGTTCAAGTTTCTACATATGCAGTAAAGTGTGTTAGGATAGGAAATGAAGTAAGTGGTTTGCAGTGAGAGTGGGACTGAGGCAGGGATGTGTGATGTCACCATCGTTGTTCAATTCGTTTGTTGACGTCAAGGTGCTTGGTTGAGGATTGAAGTTGATAGATGAATCAGTTTGTCAATCTATCGTCTTCTCCTCCCCTGTTTAACAATCTCTAGGAACCCATTCTGTTATTCTTAACGTCCATCTATTATCTGTCATTCTCATTATATGCCCTGTCAATTTCCATTTCTTTTTCTTAAATGTTGCAAGAATATCCAGCACTCTAGTTTGCTTTCGTATCCATGTTATTCTTTTTCTGTCTCTTAGTGTTATTCCCAACATTATTCTTTCCATAGCTCTTTGAATTGTAGCTAGCTTATCAAAGTAATTGTTCAATTGAACTGCAACTACGAAGAAGGTTCGTATAAAATGCTATAAGGAATAACAATTATCTATACATTAATATTATTATTATTATTATTACTAGCTAAGCTACAACCCTAGTTGGAAAAGCAAGATGCTATAAGCCCAAGGACCCCAACAGGGAAAATAGCCCAGTGAGGAAAGGAAACAAGGGAAAATATATTTTATGAACAATGACATTTAAATAAATATTTCCTTCACAAACTATGAAAACTTTAACAAAACAAGAGGAAGAGAAATTAGAATAGCGTGCCCGAGTGTACCCTGAAGCAAGAGATCTCTAACCCAAGACAGTGGAAGACCATGGTACAGAGGTTATGGCACTACCCAAGACTAGAGAACAATGGTTTGATTTTGGATTGTCCTTCTAGAAGAGCTGCTTACCATAGCTAAAGAGTCTCTTCTACCCTTACCCATAGAAAAGTAGCCACTGGATAATTACAGTGCAGTATTTAACCCCTTGAGTGAGGAAGAATTGTTTGCTAATCTCAGTGTTGTCAGGTGAATGAGGACAGAGGAGAATCTGTAAATAGGTCAGACTATTCAGTGTATGTGTAGGCAAAGGGAAAGTGAACTGTAACTAGAGAGAAGGATCTAATGCAGTACTGTATGGTCAGTCAAAGGACCATAAAACTCTCTAGCAGTAATATCTCAACGGGTGTCTGGTGCCCTGGCCAACCTACTACCTTTGGCTAGTGTGAAATTCATCCAACATATAACTATAAATATAACATTGGCATGCATTCAAACTCCCTAATTTTAATTAATATATCAAAAGCTTGATTTTTTTCTTCGTTTTTTTATAGTATTAATAAACAGATGATATAAATTATATATTATTCCATGATTATTTTTTTGAATATTGCGCCAGCTATAGTGAAGCAGTAATGCCACAAGTTAGCGTAAATGTAATATGTTTTACATATTGGTTTTCTTTAATTAGTGGTTCATAATGATCAAATTATGTTTTTAAAATAATTAAATAATAATATTTTGATATAAAATAGAAAAAAAAACTTCTGACACAGATTATTTTTCAAAAATTGCGCCAGTTATAGTGAAGCAGGCATACCACAAGTTACCGTAAATATAACATGCTTTACATATTGGTTTTCTTTAATTAATGGTTCATAATGATCAAACTATGTTTGGAAATTAATTAAATAATAATATTTTGATATAAAATAATAAAACTCTTTCGACATATATCTTAAAAAAAAAATAATTTAGCAGAAATTTTAATGCTGCTCAATAAAATTGGTTGGTAACACTGATTAAGTAAAGCAGGGTTGCCAAGCGTACGATAATTATCGTACATGTACGATTATTTTGGGTCTGGTACGATGTACGATACATACCTTAGGTATAAACAATGTATATGTATGTGTTTAATTAAACAATTATACTAAAATATTTTGAAATAAGTCAATCATGTAACACCCTAATAATTATATTGAAACTGTGTACGATAATTTTGGTTGATAAAACGACAATTTTAAGGCTCATGTACGATAATTCAGTCGAAATCTGGTAACCCTGATGTAAACAAAGCAATATGGCCGAACATTGAACTGACGTCAAGCCTTATTTTGTGCTTCTGGATTCTTATTAATATATTAAATTGTGTCCAAACCTTTTAAATATGAAAACTGACGACAGTGATCCGTTTAGTGGCTGTGGTAAGTCTCAAATGTGTGCTGAAACTTTAAAAGAAACTTCGTGTCCAGGTTCAGACTTAGCGTGACCGCTTACGGGCTTAGACTTGGCCTGATTTACCGTATGTCAGTCTTATATTTAGCCTGTTAGCGTGGGTTAAGTCCAGACTTAGCCTAAATCAGTTTAATTTCAATGCAGGTTAGGGCCATACGTAATATAACTCCTCCCTGGGCCTGGTTAAGGCCAAATAAGAATAGCCAATATGGGGTCTTTGTAGAATGACGGACTGGACCTCTAAGGTGTTTAAAACCCCATTTAGTTCAATTTATAAGGTATTGGGATCTATGTATTTAAATGGTGCAGGCAATATCTTTCTTATTACTTGTCAAATTGATATTTTTTTTGGTTTAAAACATTATATGAGTCTCATTTAATTCAATTTATAAGGTATTGCGATCTATGTAGTTAAATGATGCAGGCAATATCTTTTTTAATACTTGTCAAATTGATATTATTTTGGTTTAAAACATTGTATGGGTCCAATATATCATATGAATTATATTTTAAATTTTTATGTGAATTATTTGTCGATGTCTCACAGGATTGTAGATACAGGAGGAATGTAGAGAGTAGAGGTCCCCTTTTTGTTTCATTTGTTGATGTTGGCTACCCCCCATAATTGGGGGAAGGCTGTATGTATGATGATGGCAGACAAAGAATAGGCCAGCATTAGGGGCGTCGCAGGGGACCGTTAGGCAAGTAGGTAAGGTCACGGCTTGTAGGGTAGGTTTCTGCGGAGAGTTTAGGTTAGTTGGTGTCCATTTTTATGCGCTCTGAAGGAGGAACTGGCCGTCGATATACAAAGGCTCCGGATTATATTTACAATTTACATATTGTAAGGACAGTGAGACGAGCCATCACCAACGACAACTGACAGTTTATTCAAACATTCGCGGGAATATAATACAGGGTGCGGACGGAAAAGTAGCATGCGCGCAGGCGCCAATTCGGCTTGAACTAACCGCCAAAATATGTGTTTTTTTCACACGTACAAATACTTGAATTACAAGTCAATAGAAATAGGTAATGACATAATAATTACATGAAATTGTAGCTCTGAGGGAGCGGAATAAATATATACAGTTAGCCACAGGCTGGCGAAAGGAGAATTTACAGTAAATAAAATAGAAATTCGGTGACATTGCTGGACGACGGAGGGAGTGATGTCCTTACAATATCATTAACCTTTACCACGCACCAGTCATGGGTAGCTCCTTAGTTTACAATATTCACGATAGTTAAAGCCTCTGTCGTCTTAGATTATGAAGCATTCGTTTTTACCATTTATGCTGTCCCATCCACATACATTCTTACCTGTCAGTTAAGTTTGTAGTTGGTGGGGACACATCCTGTAAATTTGCAATCAAGCCTAGAAAATGGTTCCAGCATTATACAAAGGCTCCAATCCAGCTATTTTTCTGTCTTTGCTTTGTTTTATTGTTGTGGTTTCAATAGCTATGTTTGAAAACGCACATTTTAACCCTTTTACCCCCAGGCTATTTGGAAATTTCCAACCCTCAACCCCCAGGGGGTTATTTTTTTCTCAGCACATTTAGCAGTATATTTTTTTAAAATTGCTCTAACAGCCTTAATTTTCGTCATAGAGAGGTCAGGTTGGTCTCATTCTCTTGGAAAATGCCTGAATTTTCTCAAATTATCAAAAAATAAAAAAAATATTGTAAATAGCAGTTTTTTCCAGGGACGTACCGGTACATCCATGGGGGTAAAGGGATGTGTTTTGTGAAACGTACCAGTACGTCCTTTGGGGGTAAAACAGTTAAAAGGGGAATAAACACAAGAACCCCAACTATCATAAGGCTCACCTAATTTAATCTAAGAGCTGTTTAAGAGCTGTTTACTCCACTTAGACTGCCATATTCCTAGCTTATCTAAGGCAAAGTCTCAACCCTGTATTTGCTTCCCAACTGGCTTAACTTCTTGTAAGGTAACGTTAATAAATGATTAAAACTATTTTCAAATTATTTTTGAGACCAAAGTTAACGATAACTTCCCCATAAATAAAATTGATTTGACAGGTCATAAGGAAGTTTACACCCGTCCCAACAAACGACATTCACCCTGACCTAGGAGGCTATATTGTCTTACCTTATTAGTCAGTCTGATGTTCTCGGGTGACGGGTAGAAACATCACCGGAACAACCTGCCGTTGGGGAAGACCCAAATCACACTTTACAAGTGTTTTAGTTTTAGTCTTACGAACTTTGGCGTGATGGTACAAGTGTTTTAGTTTTAGTCTTACGAACTTTGGCGTGATAGTACAAGTGTTTAAGTTTTAGTCTTACGAACTTTGGCGTGATAGTACAAGTGTTTTAGTTTTAGTCTTACGAACTTTGGCGTGATAGTACAAGTGTTTAAGTTTTAGTCTTACGAACTTTGGCGTGATAGTACAAGTGTTTTAGTTTTAGTCTTACGACCTTTGGCGTGATAGTGCTTGTTTTGTTGATCTGAAGGTAAACTATAAGGCTTAGCATATTTAGGACACTTAGTTTCTCTTGGAAGAACACCATTGTTACGTAAAAATTTTAATTTTTCAAGATTATTATGTAAAATAAGGCTTGGAGTGTTGAACAAGTCTCACAATTGTTGATCATAATTGAAATGAGGATTTTACATTCGAAGTGAATCGCCATAGTGCATTTTTTAACGTATTTCATGAAATCCCAATAAAAACTTTATTAGAATGTACAGTATATCAAATCTGATTGGGTAATTTAAGGTTAGGCTTAGTGATAAAGAAGTGAAGTGATAGGGTTAATTTGGCTAACCGCCATACCCGTAATTATAGATGGTGTTTATTGTACGACAGACCTAGATATAAATGATCCTTCGGTATTGGGAGTGTAAATTACCATTTTTTTGTGTGTGTGTTTTTAAAGGGCTGATCTTTTCTGCAATTTCTCCTATGGTTTTTCAAAAATTTATATATTTGGAGGAAATTAGTCGCACAAGGTAAGAGAGAGCGCGGCGAGATGTTGGTCACGTCGCGACCAGAAACTTACTGACGATTCGACCTGAGCTAGCACGCTGCCCGACCCCGGGGTCACCTCGGGGCATGTATCACACTGCTTGAGGTTGACCCCGTAGAAAATGGGAAGAGGGAGATAAACTATACAAAAAGCTGGTCGGTTAGGTAGAGTTACCAGTAACTCCTAAGAAGGTAGTTCTAGGTATGTTAGGAAAAATACAAATTACTTAAAAATTTGTGATATTTGGAGGAAATTAGTTGTTTAATTAGGGTAGTCGACCGAACTACTCCAAATACCTACCAAGTTTTAACAAATTTGTACAATATCTATGAAATAGCGTGTATTTTTCAATATTAAACTTACCCGATAATCATGTAGCTGTCAACTCTGTTGCCCGACAGAATTCTATGGAGGGATACGCCAGCTATCACAATACTAGAAGGGGGTGTTCTTACCAGCGCCACCTGTGGCCAGGTACTCAAGTACTTCTTGTTGACACCTCCTCAATTATTCCTCTGTCGTGCTTCTGACAAGACGTTCTGGGATACGCTTATGTTCTTGGAGTATTTTCACGACTTTGGTGAAGTATTTCTCTTTGATTTCGGCTGTCGCTTTACTGGAAACTTCTATTTTAGCTTAGTTAGCTTTTGGAATTAATTTGATTATTTTTGGTGACGAAGAGAGTATGAACTCTCGTTCACCTTTCAATGGCCGACCCTTCCCTTAGACGGAAGTGTTGGTGTCTAAGAGAGTATAGACTCTCTTTCTTAATTTTGCTTAACAAAAGTTATAGATTTATTTATATCTCTCCGCCTCTTATAGGCCTCTTCGATTAACTTCCTTTTATTATAAACTTATTAAAATTAATTTTTATTTTTGTTTATATTCGACCTTCCTAATAGTAGGCGGTCTTTTCTTGGTACCGAAGTTAATTATCGTGAGCCCGTCATTTCGGTTTTACCTGTTAACATATTATGCTATTTTAAGGTCTTTGAAAGAATTTCTTTGATAGTCTCGTACTTTTTCAAAGTTGAACTAACGTTTTGTTTGTCTCGGCAGTGGTTGACGTTCAGAACGTTTCAACTTGCACTCTATCGTTACGATAGAGAAAGAATGTTCACGGTTTCACATTGCAGTAAAGAGTAACCGTTTCTAGCGTTTTGTTCATTCTTTCTTAACTTAATGGTTTTGATCCTAATAAGGAACTTTTCTTTTTGGGAAATATTTCAGTTTTTTCCTTTAACAATAATATGTTTTAACGATATATATGATTGGGCTCTTCTCTCAGGTTCTAAGTCAAGAGAGAGAGAGAGAGAGAGAGAGAGAGAGAGATAGAGACGGAGGGAGAAAGAGGATAAACGTTTCCCTCAAGCCTGCCAGGCGTACGAGTAACGTCGTTATCGTTTTGCTCTTATCCCTAGTCTCTTTAGGGGAAGAAACTAAACGTTTCTAGAGTGATCTAGTGTTTAGTCTCTTTCCAGCCACTGAATTTTCTTTCATTAGATTTTTCTGTTACATTGTAATTCTGTTTTCGCAATTACTAACTTTTGAGAAGGATAGAATTGCGTGTTTCAGGTACAAACCACTTAAAGTTTCGAGTTCAGTGAAATAAGTGCAAACAGAAATCAAAGTGATAAGTGATTAGCGCAAAGTGTGTCAGTGTTATGCGTGAGGGTACTTTTGTGCGCGCCAGTCGTCCTCCCAGTCCGGGACCTCTTGCAAGCTCCCAAGCCCAGGGGAGAAGCAATGTCGAAGGGCATAAGGGTTCGGCAGGCCTTGATCGGCGCACAGAAGTATCCTCGGTGGTTGTGGGCGTGTCTTACCGAGACCGTCACTCCCACCCGCAGACGATTGAGCCCTTATTTTGCTCGTCTGCAGAAGAGATTTAGAGGAGGAAATAAAGGCAGAGTTACGCTGGTCTCAGGTCTCAAGACCTCTTAAACGTAAAGTCCAGACCTATGCCAGACGTACGAAGTAAAGTTCAACAACCCGGATGCAGTCATTGGGTTAGCTCTGTCTCTCCTCAGTCATCAGTTTGTCGGGCTGAGAGTGCGCCTACACTCCCCCCCCCTATGCTCGCTCCGCCTGATCGCAGTACCACCTGCCAGGCGTACGATGTTGTGGATTCTTCTACTGTCCATGCAAGCACAGCTTTCGGACCTGATGCGTGAGTGTCGTGCTGAGAGTGTTGCACCTCCTCCTCCTCCTGCACCGGTGGTGCACCAACCGCCTGCACCCGTTCAGCCTGTGCTGCACCCGCCTGCACCGGTGGTGCACCAACCGGCTGCACCCGTTCAGCCTGTGCTGCACCCGCCTGCACTCGCTGCACCCAGTCGCAGCACCATCTGCCAGGCGTACGATGTTGTAGACTCTACTACAGTCCATGCAAGCACAGCTTTCGGACCTGTTGTGTGAGTGTCGGGCTGAGAGTGTTGCACCTCCCCTGCACCCGTTCAGCCTGTGCTGCACCCGCCTGCACTCGCTGCACCCAGTCGCAGCACCATCTGCCAGGCGTACGATGTTGTAGACTCTACTACAGTCCATGCAAGCACAGCTTTCGGACCTGTTGTGTGAGTGTCGGGCTGAGAGTGTTGCACCTCCCCTGCACCCTTTCAGCCTGTGCTCAACCCGCCTGCACTCGCTGCACCCAGTCGCAGCACCATCTGCCAGGCGTACGATGTTGAACCTCTTTCTGTGTTCGCTGTTCCCAGTGTTGTTCAGCCTCAGCCTTCTTTAAGGCAACCTTCGGTTTGGGATCAGGAGGATTACCCCACTCTTCCTCCTCCTCCCCTGGCTGCTCCACCGGTGGTGCAACTCTCGGTGGAGGTACAACCTCTTCCACCTGTGAGTCAGTCTCCTCAGCTGCTGCACCGAGCTCAACCCGTGCACCCTGATCCTGCACCTCAGACACCTCTGCTTGCGGGAACTTTACCTTGTTCTGCGCAACCTCGGTCTCTTCACGCTCCACTCATACCACAGGAACAGGAACTTTCTGCACCTTCCACTGTTGTTGTTCCAGCTCGTTCTGACTCTGCTGTTCAGCATACCTTACCTCCATTTTCTAACCATGGCAAAAATATGAATCATGAGTTATGAATGTAAGGTAAACATTATGTTGATTTTTAAACCCCATGCAAGTATGCATAAAGCACTCTAGCACTGGTCATGGAATTTCTGAGAAATGTTAAACGCCATGCACACGCTCTGCTTTCCTTACAGCAGGCTCTGCTTACAGCAGGCTCTGCTTACTACATGCTCAGCATTCAGCATGCTCTGCATTCAGCATGCTCTGCATACAACATGCTCTGCATACAGCATGCTCTGCTTTCAGCATGCTATGCATACAACATGCTCTACATACAGCATGCTCTGCATACAACATGCTCTACATACAGCATGCTCTGCATACAGCATACTCTGCATTCATCATGCTCTGCATACCTTACCGCATGCTTCTCAACATATCTTGGGTTGTTGCCAACTCTCTAGACTGTCAAGCAGTTTCATAACGTTGCCTTCTAGTCTGCTGCTTTCTTTGCACCAGTGAACCCTCACTCAGAGAACTTAGCTTTTCTAGGATAAGGTCCCTGTAGATGAGAAAGTTCTTTTCTCCCTCCTTCTGATATTCCCTTGAGGACTCTGTCATTTGGAGGGAGCCTTTAGCTGCATAACCTCTTATGGACTTTATTTAAGCATAACATGCTTACAGGGAAGGTAATGGTTCCACTTCAGCCGCTAATCCCGTCTGTTACCACACCTGCTCCCATAGACCTTGAGCTGTGTTGCATGACATGCAGTCCAAGCTTAGTCCTTGTTAGAGGATTTTTGTTTACGGAGTCAATGTGTCACGGGGAAGACGTTCAACAACCAACAGAAGGGACTTGTTGTGACGCAGTGCGGCAACCTCAGCAACCCGTTAAGGAGCTGTCTGTACGACCCAGATAGTCTAGACAGATTCGGGTTGTCACTGTACTTCCTCGCTTGCCCATGATTGTCAGTTTACAGACTGTGCAGCAGTATCATGATCTTGTGTCCGGCTCCGTCAGACGACTGGCTTTTAAGAGCTCCCACAAGTCGTCGCTGTCTGGAGATTTTCAAATGGACTATGGATCTGACCAAGGAACTGGGCCTCCTGGTCAATTTTGAGGAGTCTCAGCTCGTTCCATCCCAGACCATTGTTTCCTTGGGTATGGATCTTCAGAGTCGAGCTTTTTGGACTTGTCCGTCGGCCCCAAGGATCTTCCAAGCCCTAGAATGCATCCAGAGCATGCTGAGAAGGAACCGATGCTTAGTCAGGCAGGGGATGAGTCTAACAGGGACACTTTCATCGCTGGCCCTGTTCATCGAGTTAGGGAGACTCCACCTCCGCCCCCTTCAGTATCATCTAGCTGCTCACTGGATAAAGGACATGACGCTAGAGACGGGCTCAGTTCCTGTTTCCGAAGAGATGAGGTCTACTCTAACGTGGTGGAAGAACAGCATTCTTCTCAAGGAAGGTCTACCTTTGGCTGTTCAGACCCCCGACCACCGTCTCTTCTCGGACGCATCGGACACGGGCTGGGGTGCGACACTGGACGGACAGGAATGCTCGGGAACATGGAATCAGGAGCAAAGGACACTTCACATCTATTGCAAGGAGTTGTTGGCAGTTCATCTGGCCTTGATAAACTTCAAGTCCCTCCAGCTTACAAGGTGGTGGAGGTGAACTCCGACTACACCACAGCCTTGGCTTACATCTCCAAGCAGAGAGGGACTCATTCGAGGAAGTTGTTCAAGATCGCAAGGGACCTCCTCATTTGGTCAAAGATCGAAAGCTCACGCTGGTAACGAGGCTCATTCAGGGCGATATGAATGTCATGGCAGATCGCCTCAGCCGTAAGGGTCAGGTCTTCCCCACAGAGTGGACCCTTCACAAGAATGTTTGCAGCAGACTTTGGGCCCTGTGGGGTCTGCCAACCATAGTTCTATTCGCTACCTCGATGACCAAGAAGCTCCTCTTGTATTGTTCTCCGATTCCAGACCCAACAGCAGTTCGCGTGGATGCCTTTCTGCTGGATTGGTCCCATCTCAACCTGTATGCATTCCCGCCGTTCAAGATTGTCAACAGGGTACTTCAGAAGTTCGCCTCTCACAAAGGGACACGGTTGACGTTGGTTGCTCCCCTCTGACCCGCGAGAGAAGGGTTCTCCGAGGTACTGCAATGGCTGGTCGACGTTTCCCAGGACTCTTCCTCCTAGAGTGGACCTTCTGCGTCAACCTCACGTAAAGAAGGTACACCCAAACCTCCACGCTCTTCGTCTGACTGCCTTCAGACTATCGAAAGTCTCTCAAGAATAGAGGCTTTTCGAAGGAGGCAGCCAGAACGATTGCCAGAGCAAGGACGACATCCACTCTCAGAGTCTATCAGTCTTAATGGGAAGTCTTCCGAAGCTGGTGCAAGGCCAATGCAGTTTTCCTCAACCAGTACCACTGTAACCCAGATTGCTGACTTCCTGTTACATCTAAGGAACGTAAAATCCCTATCAGCTCCTACGATCAAGGGTTACAGAAGTATGTTGGCAGCGGTTTTCCGCCACAGAGGCTTGGATCTTTCCTCCAACAAAGATCTACAGGACCTCCTTAGGTCTTTTGAGACCTCAAAGGAACGTCGGTTGTCCACTCCAGGCTGGAATCTAGACGTGGTCCTAAGGTTCCTAATGTCATCAGGATTTGAACCGTTCCAATCAGCCTCTTTTAAGGACCTCACATTAGAAACTCTTTTCCTCGTGTGCTTAGCAACAGGTAAAAGAGTAAGTGAGATCCACGCCTTCAGCAGGAACATAGGTTTCACATCTGAAACGGCTACATGTTCCTTGCGGCTCGGTTTTTTTGGCTAAAACGAGCTTCCTTCCCGTCCTTGCCCTAAGTCGTTCGAGATCCCAAGCCTGTCCAACATGGTGGGGAACGAACTAGAGAGAGTACTTTGCCCTGTTAGAGCTCTTAAGTACTATTTAAGAAGGTCAAAACCATTACGAGGACAATCAGAAGCCTTATGGTGTGCTATCAAGAAGCCTTCTCTACCAATGTCTAAGAACTCAGTTTCTTACTACATCAGGCTTCTGATTAGAGAAGCAAATTCTCATCTGAAGGAAGAAGACCTTGCTATGCTGAAGGTAAGGACACATGAAGTGAGAGCTGTGGCTACTTCAGTGGCCTTCAAACAGAACCGTTCTCTGCAGAGTGTTATGGATGCAACCTATTGGAGAAGCAAGTCAGTGTTCGCATCATTCTATCTCAAAGATGTCCAGTCTCTTTACGAGTACTGCTACACCCTGGGTCCATTCGTAGCAACGAATGCAGTAGTAGGCGAGGGCTCAGCCACTACATTCCCATAATTCCATAACTTTTTAACCTTTCTCTTGAATACTTTTTATGGGTTGTTCGGTCGGCTAAGAAGCCTTCCACATCCTTGTTGATTTGGCGGGTGGTCAATTCTTTCTTGAGAAGCGCCGAGGTTAAAGGTTGTGATGAGGTCCTTTAGTATGGGTTGCAGCCCTGTATACTTTAGCACCTTTGGGTTGATTCAGCCTCCAAGAGGAACGCTGCGCTCAGTAAGGAAGACGAACTTAAAAAAGAGACAGAGTAACGGTTCAATTCGACTTCCTTACCAGGTACTTATTATTTCATTGTTATTTGAGATAACTGTTATATGAAATATGGGATACTTAGCTATCCTTTAATCTTGTACACTGGTTTTCACCCACCCCCCTGGGTGTGAATCAGCTACATGATTATCGGGTAAGTTTAATATTGAAAAATGTTATTTTCATTAGTAAAATAAATTTTTGAATATACTTACCCGATAATCATGATTTAATTGACCCTCCCTTCCTCCCCATAGAGAACCAGTGGGACCGAGGAATAATTGAGGAGGTGTCAACAAGAAGTACTTGAGTACCTGGCCACAGGTGGCGCTGGTAAGAACACCCCCTTCTAGTATTGTGATAGCTGGCGTATCCCTCCATAGAATTCTGTCGGGCAACAGAGTTGACAGCTACATGATTATCGGGTAAGTATATTCAAAAATTTATTTTACTAATGAAAATAACATTTTAACCCTTTTACCCCCAAAGGACGTACTGGTACGTTTCACAAAAGCCATCCCTTTACCCCCATGGACGTACCGGTACGTCCTCGCAAAAAAATGCTATAAACATTTTTTTTTTCAATATTAAACTTACCCGATAATCATGTAGCTGTCAACTCCGTTGCCCGACAGAAATCTAAGGAGGGATACGCCAGCTATCACAATACTAGAAGGGGGTGTACTAACCAGCGCCACCTGTGGCCAGGTACTCAAGTACTTCTTGTTGACACCTCCTCAATTATTCCTCTGTCGTGCCTCCGGCTAGACGTTCTGGGATACGCTTATGGTCTTCGAGTTTATTCTCGCTTATTTGGTGATGTATTCTCTTTGATTTACGGCTGTCGCATTACTGGAAACCTTCTGATATTAGCTAGATAGCTTTTATTTAATTCAGTTTAACGGTTAACGAATTTTTGCTTGTTTTTTGGATCTCCCTTTGACTTCTCTTGAAAACAAAATGTCTGACATTTCGCAAGCCCCCTCCCATAGACGATGTAGGTCTTGCAATAGACGTATTCCGAAGGTCTCGGTAGATCCTCACACCGCTTGTTCTGACTGTAGGGACAGACCCTGTCAGTTAGAAAATCGATGTGAGGAATGCGCCGGACTTTCGGAATTGGATTTTGTCCGACTTTTAAAGTATTCTTCTAAGTTAGAGAGAATTAGAGCTAGGAGGAGTTCTTCTCACTCTTCTTTATTTTCCTCATCTCATGATCCCCAACCTGATCCTACCCCTGTAGTGGCTACCCCCGATCCTACTGTGTGCCCTCCGCCTGATATGTCAGTGGTTTTACGCGCTATTCAGGCTTTAGGCGATAAGGTAGAGTCAGTGGTAAGTGACCATAAGTCTCTGATGGCCGAAGTGAAAGAGTTGAAGGCCAAGAGTGCAGTGGGTGAAGTTAGTGCCAGTGCTGTGACGAGTGCTAGTGTCGGTGCAGTGCCTTGTACTAGTGTTAGTGCCAGTGTGGTGCGTGGGGATTTTTCTGTGCGAGCCAGTCGTTCTCCCAGTCCGGGACCTCTTGCAAGCTCCCAAGCCCAGGGGAGAAGCAATGTCGAAGGGCATAAGGGTTCGGCAGGCCTTGTTAGGCGCACAGAATTATCCTCAGTGGTTGCGGGCGTGTCTTCCACAGACCGTCACTCCCACTTGCAGACGATTGAGCCCGTCTTCCGCTCGTCCGCTGATCTTCTCTCGGGGAAGAAACGTTGGTCTCAGGTCTCTAGACCGCTTAAACGCAGAGTCCAGCCCTCGAGTGCTCAGCCAGGTTGCAGTCGTTGGCTCAGCTCTGACTCGCCTCAGTCATCTAGCGACTGTACTCCGCCCAAGAGGAGTAAGGTACAACAGAGCTGCACCGGTGGTGCAACCACTGTTATGGCTTTACCTCAGTCTGCTACTGTCTCTGCTGATCCCAAGTGGTCTATGCTTCAGTCCATGCAAGCTCAGCTTTCGGACCTGATGCGTGAGTGTCGTGCTGAGAGTGTTGCACCTCCTGCACCTGTGGTGCACCAACCTCCTGCACCCGTTCAGCCTGTGCTGCACCCGCCTGCACCGGTGGTGCACCAACCTCCTGCACCCGTTCAGCCTGTGCTGCACCCACCTGCACCGGTGGTGCACCAACCTCCTGCACCCGTTCAGCCTGTGCTGCACCCGCCTGCACTCGCTGCACCCAGTCGCAGCTCCATCTGCCAGGCGTACGATGTTGAACCACTTTCTGTGTTCACTGTTCCCAGTGTTGTTCAGCATCAGCCTTCTTTAAGGCAACCTTCGGTTTGGGATCAGGAGGATTACTCCACTCTTCCTCCTCCTCCCCTGGCTGCTCCACCGGCGGTGCAACTCTCGGTGGAGGTACAACAACCTCTTCCACCTGTGAGTCAGTCTCCTCAGCTGCTGCACCGAGCTCTACCCGTGCACCCTGATCCTGCTCCTCAGACATCTCTGCTTGCGGGAACTTTACCTTGTTCTGCACAGCCTCGGTCTCTTCACGCTCCACTCATACCACAGGAACAGGAACAGGAACTTGCTGCACCTCCTCCTTCCACCTCTGTTGTTGTTCCTGCTCGTTCTGACTCTGCGGTTCAGCATTCGTATCCGATCCCGTCGCCTCATTCTGGGGTTGAGGTTTCGGATGATGAGGAGGCACACCTTGATCCCTCTTCGGACGTGGACGAATCCAAGCTCTCTCCACAGTCTCTTGATTTTCGCAAGGTCTTGGCTCTTCTCAGGGAGGTTTATCCAGACCATTTTGTCTCAGCTATTCCCCGCTCTCCACCATCTGAGTTTTCGCTGGGAGTGCAACAAGCTCAGTCTTCCTATACCAAGCTTGTCCTAGCTAGATCCTCCAAGAGGGCTTTTAGGATCTTAGGGGAGTGGCTGCAGTCTAAGCAACTTCTTGGCAAGACTTCCTTCATGTTCCCTCCAACGAAGCTCACTTCGAAAGCGAGCGTTTGGTATGCCACAGGGGAAGCTCCAGGCTTGGGAGTACCTGCCTCTGCCCAGGCTGACTTCTCAAGTCTGGTAGACTCGCCTCGAAGATCTGCTATGAGACGCTCAAAAGTGTGTTGGACCTTCTCAGACCTGGATCACTTGCTTAAAGGGGTGTTTAGAGCTTTTGAAATGTTTAATTTTCTCGACTGGTGCCTGGGGGCCCTCAGCAAGAAAACCTCTCATACGGACAAAGATTCTGCCATGCTGTTTATGTCCTGTATGGATAAGGCCATCAGAGATGGATCGGGCGAGCTAGCGTCCTTGTTTGTATCAGGGGTGTTGAAGAAAAGAGAACAGCTGTGTTCTTTCCTTTCCGCCAGCATTACCCCTTGCCAACGGTCACAACTTCTGTTTGCTCCTCTTTCGAAGTTTATTTTTCCCGAAGAGCTCATTAAAGATTTGTCTGCTGCCTTGATACAGAAGGACACGCACGATCTTGTAGCTTCTTCGGCTCGTAAGTCTAAGGCTTCCACCTCAGTCCCTAAGACTTACCGCTCCCCAGTGGCTGATACCCCTGCGACTAGATTCATACCGCCCTTTCGTGGTAGAGCCCCCAGCCGAGGAAGCTCCCGTCCAGACTCTTACAGAGGCAAGTCCAGGAAAGGATCCAAGCCATCCAAAGGAAAACACTGACTCTCCGCTTCTCCAGACGACAGTAGGAGCCAGACTCAAGACCTTCTGGCGAGCTTGGGAGATGAGAGGTGCAGACGCACAGTCTGTCAGTTGGCTGAGGTTCGGTTACAGGATTCCATTCTACCTTCAACCACCTCTGACCACTTCGCCCATCAACCTCTCTCCCAACTACAAAGAGGAGGACAAGAGACTAGCTTTGCACCAGGAGGTGTCGCTTCTTGTGCAGAAGAAGGCTGTGGTTATAGTCCGGGACCATCAATCCCCGGGCTTCTACAACCGTCTCTTTCTTGTGGCCAAGAAGACAGGAGGTTGGAGACCTGTGCTGGACGTCAGCGCTCTCAACGAGTATGTCACCAAGCTGACGTTCACGATGGAGACGACCAAGTCGGTCTTAGCAGCGGTCAGACAGGAGGACTGGATGGTCTCATTGGACTTGAAAGATGCTTATTTTCACGTTCCGATTCATCCAGACTCCCAACCTTTCCTAAGATTCGTTTTCGGAAAGGTCGTCTACCAATTCCAAGCCCTGTGTTTTGGCCTAAGCACAGCTCCTATGGTCTTTACCCTTCTGATGAGGAATGTAGCCAAATTCCTTCACTTGTCAAACATCAGAGCCTCCCTCTACCTAGACGACTGGCTGTTGAGAGCCTCCTCGAGTCGTCGTTGTCTGGAGAATCTTCATTGGACTTTAGACCTTATCAGAGACCTGGGTCTATTAGTCAATTTGGAAAAATCTCAACTCATTCCCTCACAATCCATCGTGTATCTGGGAATGGAGATTCAGAGTCAGAGTTTTCGGGCTTTTCCATCGGCCCCCAGGATAAGCCAAGCCCTAGAGTGCATCATGAGCATGCTGAAGAGGAGCAGTTGCTCAGTGAGACAGTGGATGAGTCTCACAGGGACTCTCTCGTCCCTAGCCCTGTTTGTCGAGCTGGGCAGACTCCACCTCCGCCCTCTTCAATTCCACCTAGCAGCTCATTGGGACAAGAGTTCGACTCTAGAAGCAACTTCTATCCCTATCAACCAAGAGATGAAGACCACTCTCCTGTGGTGGAAGCACAACCTCCTTCTCAGAGAGGGTCTATCCTTGGCCATTCAGACCCCCAATCTTCATCTCTTCTCAGATGCATCGGACTCGGGCTGGGGTGCAACCTTGGACGGAAAGGAATGCTCCGGAATGTGGAACGAGGAACAACGATCTCTCCACATCAACTGCAAGGAACTGCTGGCAGTTCATCTAGCCCTGTTGAACTTCAAGTCCCTCCTGCTAGGCAAAGTGGTGGAGGTGAACTCGGACAACACCACAGCCTTGGCTTACATCTCCAAGCAAGGAGGGACCCATTCGAGGAGCCTTTACGAGATCGCAAGGGACCTCCTCATTTGGTCAAGAAGTCTAAACCTCTCTCTAGTCACGAGGTTCATCCAGGGCAATATGAACGTGTCAGCAGATCGTCTGAGCAGAAGGAATCAGGTCATTCCCACGGAATGGACCCTCCACAAGAGTGTGTGCAACAGACTTTGGACCTTGTGGGGTCAACCTACCATAGATCTGTTTGCCACCTCCATGACCAAGAGACTTCCTCTGTTTTGTTCTCCTGTTCCAGACCCTGCAGCAGTTCATGTGGATGCCTTTCTACTGAACTGGTCCCATCTCGACCTGTACGCATTCCCTCCGTTCAAGATAATCAACAAGGTTCTGCAGAAATTCGTCTCGCACGAAGGGACACGGCTGACGCTGGTTGCTCCCCTTTGGCCTGCAAGAGAATGGTTCACAGAGGTACTACAATGGCTAGTAGACTTCCCCAGGACTCTACCTCTAAGAGTGGACCTTCTACGTCAACCTCACGTAGACAGGTTACATCCAAACCTCCACGCTCTTCAACTGACTGCCTTCAGACTGTCGAAAGATTCGCTAGAGCTCGAGGCTTTTCGAAGGAGGCAGCCAGGGCTATTGCCAGAGCAAGAAGGGTTTCCACTCGTAGGGTCTACCAGTCTAAGTGGGAGGTCTTCCGAAGCTGGTGTAGAGCCAATTCGATATCCTCTACCAATACCTCTGTGACCCAAATAGCTGACTTCCTGCTTCATCTTAGGAATGAGAGATCCCTTTCAGCTCCTACGATTAAGGGATATAGGAGTATGTTGGCCTCAGTTCTCCGCCATAGAGGTTTGGACCTGTCTTCCAACAAGGACCTTCAAGACATTCTTAAGTCTTTTGAGACGTCTAAAGATCGTCGTCTTTCCACTCCAGGCTGGAATCTAGACGTAGTCTTAAGGTTCCTTATGACATCTAGGTTCGAACCTCTCCAGTCAGCTTCATTCAAGGACCTTACCCTCAAGACCCTTTTTCTCGTTTGCCTGGCAACAGCTAAGAGAGTCAGTGAGGTTCATGCCTTCAGCAAGAACATTGGTTTCACGACCGAGTCTGCTACATGTTCTTTCCAGCTTGGATTCCTAGCAAAGAACGAACTTCCTTCACGTCCTTGGCCTAGATCGTTCGAGATACCTAGCCTTTCCAACATGGTAGGTAACGAACTTGAGAGAGTTCTTTGCCCTGTCAGAGCTCTCAAATATTATCTCAAGAGGTCTAAACCTCTCCGAGGACAGTCAGAAGCCTTATGGTGTGCCATCAGGAAACCCTCGAGACCCATGTCCAAGAATGGGCTTTCGTATTATATAAGGCTTCTGATCAGAGAAGCACATTCTCACTTAAAGGAGGAAGACCTTGCATTGCTGAAGGTAAGGACCCACGAAGTAAGAGCCGTAGCTACTTCGATGGCCTTTAATAAAAACCGTTCTCTGCAGAGTGTGATGGATGCAACCTATTGGAGGAGCAAGTCAGTGTTTGCATCATTTTATCTGAAAGATGTCCAGTCTCTTTACGAGAACTGCTACACCCTGGGACCATTCGTAGCAGCGAGTGCAGTAGTAGGTGAGGGCTCAGCCACTACATTCCCTTAATCCCATAACCTTTTTAACTTTTCTCTTGAATTCTTTTATTGTTGTTTTTATGGTTGTTACGGTAGGCTAAGAAGCCTTCCGCATCCTTTTGATTTGGCGGGTGGTCAATTCATTCTTGAGAAGCGCCTAGGTTAAAGGTTGTGTAGAGGTCCTTTAGTAGGGGTTGCAACCCTATATACTTTAGCACCTTGGGTTGATTCAGCCTCCAAGAGGAACGCTGCGCTCAGTAAGGAAGACGAACTTAAAAAAGAGGCAGAGTAACGGTTCAATTCGACTTCCTTACCAGGTACTTATTATTTCATTTGTTATTGGAGATAACTGTTATATGAAATTTGGGGATACTTGGCTATCCTTTAATCTTGTACACTGGTTTTCACCCACCCCCCTGGGTGTGAATCAGCTACATGATTATCGGGTAAGTTTAATATTGAAAAATGTTATTTTTATTAGTAAAATAAATTTTTGAATATACTTACCCGATAATCATGATTTAATTGACCCTCCCTTCCTCCCCATAGAGAACCAGTGGGACCGAGGAATAATTGAGGAGGTGTCAACAAGAAGTACTTGAGTACCTGGCCACAGGTGGCGCTGGTTAGTACACCCCCTTCTAGTATTGTGATAGCTGGCGTATCCCTCCTTAGATTTCTGTCGGGCAACGGAGTTGACAGCTACATGATTATCGGGTAAGTATATTCAAAAATTTATTTTACTAATAAAAATAAAATTTTTTCATATTTTTGATAATTTTTTGAGAAAATTCAGGCATCTTCCAAGAGAATGAGACCAACCTGACCTCTCTATGACAAAAATTAAGGCTGTTAGAGCAATTTAAAAAAAATATACTGCAAAATGTGCTGGGAAAAAAATAACCCCCGGGGGGTTAAGGGTTGGAAATTTCCAAAGAGCCTGGGGGTAAAAGGGTTATGGTGTTTTAAACATTATTGATGGCGATAACTATCATGAATCCATACAATAATTTATTAGTTATGGTAATCAATCCCTTCTTACTAAAAAACTAATGATTTCTGCCAGTTATCTTCATTCAAAGCACCATAACATAAACTTTTTACCAGTAAGGATTATTGCATTAATTCAAAATTTTACCAGAGTAGATAAGACTAATACCACTTCTTAGTTTGGACTAGAGTTTTTGGAGCTTTTGTAGGAGGTCAAGTAAAAACTTTCTTTACCTTACCTTACCTAAACTACTAGAAAAAAGTTTTATGTCTGTGCCCACATAATATATATTACTAACTTTTTTTTAATAGGAGGCTTTGATATGAAATATGAATCTGGTTAGGTTTTCCAAATTATGTATACGAAGGTAAGCTGAAGACGCCTTCTGACTCATTAGATCTTAAGTTTCTAAGGGATACCGGGTCAGCTAGGTCCTTAGTTTTAGCTAAGTCATTAATGAACATGTGCTCTCTTTCAGGTGAATATGTAGTCCTGGGTGGATTCCCAGACAATTTAGTATCGGCGCCTTTAATTTGGGTAGAGGTGTCTTTCCCTGAGTATAGTGGCTGTATTGAGCTGGCTGTGGTAGACAGGTTGCCAGTCCCAGGGATCGACGGCATTTTGGGAAATGATGTGGGAACCGACACTCAAGGACATGAGGTGTTTCCCATTGTATCTATTACTCCTTAGCCAGTGACGGTAACTACTCTTGCTGCGGCTAAAAAAGCCGCTGAAGTTGAAATAGACTCTGATATTAATTGTAGTAGTTTAGAAGTAGACATAGATGGGCCCGGGTCAGTAGCATGTAGAAACAGTTGAGAGTTTTTTAAGATGTTGAAACCCGATTGTGATCGAAAATCCTTTATTCAAGCTCAGAAGGATGAATTTAATTTTGAGCTTGGAGGAACGGAGGACTTATCCAAGCCTAGATTCGTGGTGTACGAGGGGCTGTTGTATCGTCTGGGCCGTCCGT
The DNA here is from genome assembly GCF_036898095.1 of Palaemon carinicauda. NCBI lineage: Eukaryota > Metazoa > Arthropoda > Malacostraca > Decapoda > Palaemonidae > Palaemon > Palaemon carinicauda. Next base: position 114,080,905 of record NC_090727.1, on the reverse strand, counting down.
TGACTAGGCCGGCGCTCTCGGCCTCTGGTAACGAACAGATGGTTGTTTGTTTTGAGTTTGGCTCACGAAGATCCTTTTGCTGGCCACATTGGCATAGGTAAAATTTTTCAGAAGGTGGCCAAGAGATTTTGGTGGCCGGGGATGAAGTCTTCGGTAAAGAAATACGTTGCCATTTGTGAAACGTGTCAGGTGATGGGGAAACCTAATCAAGGGGTTCCTAGGGCTCCCTTACATCCAATTCCTTCGTTAGGTGAACCCTTTTCTGAATTAGTAGTTGATGTAGTTGGTCCATTGCCCCGTACTAAAACAGGTTTTGTGTATGTGTTGACAATTATGGATAGGGCTTCCAGATATCCGGAAGCAATCCCTATGAGGAAGATAACATCTAGGGCAATATTTGACAAGTTAACCCTTTTACCCCCAGGCTCTTTGGAAATTTCCAACCCTTAACCCCCAAGGGGTTATTTTTTCCCCAGTACATTTTGCAGTATATTTTTTTTAAATTGCTCTAACAGCCTTAATTTTTTGTCATAGAGAGGTCAGGTTGGTCTCATTTTCTTGGAAAATGCCTGAATTTTTTCAAAAAAAATATCAAAAATATGAAAAAAAAATTTTTTTATAGCATTTTTATGCAAGGACGTACCGGTACATCCATGGGGGTAAAGGGATGGGTTTTGTGAAACGTACCAGTACGTCCTTTGGGGGTAAAAGGGTTAGTAGATTTCTTTTCCAGGTTTGGTCTTCCTTGTAGGATTCAGTCTGACTGTGGCTCGAATTTCACAAGTAAGATCTTTAGGAGTAAGTGTGGTGAATTGGCCATTCAGCACCTTACCAGTGTACCATACCACTAGGAAAGTCAGGGGGTGGTGGAAAGATTTCACCAGAAGCTTAAGTCTATGTTAAAAAAAATATTGTTTTGAGCAAGGACAGGAGTGGGATAAGGGGCTTCCCTATGCTCTCTTTGCCATACGTAATCTTCCTAATTCCTCCACAGGTGTCGCTCCGTTTGATTTGGTCTTTGGACACAAGATTCGTGGTCCATTAGAGATTTTTCATGAGTTCTTGGAGTCCAGGGAAGTGATTGATCAGAGCGTAAATGAAGTATTAGATAACCTAAAAAGTAAGTTATCTGTGGCTTGGCAATTTGCCAAGGAGAATTTAGCCTCTGCCCAGGGTAAAATGAAGGCCAAGTATGATAGGAAATGTAAGGTACGTTCTTTCGAACCAGGTGATTTAGTCTTGGTTTTAGGTACAGGTCTTGGTGACTTTCTCGAGCCCAAATTTGAGGGGCCTTGGAGGGTATTGAGGAAGTTATCCGAGGTCAACTATGAAATTGAAGTAGCTGGTACTCGGAGGAAATGCCGTGTATTTCATATTAACCGTCTAAAATCTTATTCCTGTGTTAGGATAGAACCCAAGAGGGTACCTTTGGAGTCGGTAGCTACTATTTTGGACTCTGTTGATTGTTTTGAAGAGGATGAATCATGTCAGGTGTCTGCAGATGCTCTTAACCCTTTTACCCCCAGACTATTTGGAAATTTCCAACCCTTAACCCCCAGGGGGTTATTTTTTTCCCAGCACATTTTGCAGTATATTTATTTCAAATTGCTCTAACAGCCTTAATTTTTGTCATAGAGAGGTCAGGTTGGTCTCATTCTCTTGGAAAATGCCTGAATTTTCTCAAAAAAATTTAAAAAATATGAAAAAAAAAATTTTATAGGATTGTTTGCAAGGACGTACCGGTACGTCCATGTGGGTAAAGGGATGGCTTTTGTGAAACCTACCAGTACGTCCTTTTGGGGGTAAAAGGGTTAATACTAACTTTCAAAGTTTAGAGTTATTAGAGTCAGGGTTGAAGCATCTGGAGGCACCTCAAAGAGAAAATATATTAAATTTAATAATGTCTTTCCCTAATTTATGGCAGGATTCTCTGGGGCTGACTGGTCTTCTCCAACATGATGTAGATATTGGCAATGCTTTGCCAGTAAAGCAGAGTCCGTATCGACTGAACCCAGAGAAATGAGCCTTCGTCGAGAAGGAAATAAAATGCATGTTGGAGCATGACCTCATCCAGCCCTCCATGAGTCCTTGGAGTTCTCCTGTGGTGTTAGTAAAGAAACCCGATGGCGAGTTTAGAATGTGCGTCGACTATAGAAAGGTCAACGTACATACTAAAAGTGATTCTTTTCCTCTTCCCAGAATTGACGACTGTCTCGATCAGATAGGACCCTCTCATTACTAAATTAGATTTGTTGAAGGGGTACTGGCAGGTTCCTTTATCTGATCGAGCCAGAGAAATTTCAGCTGTTGCCACTCCCTTTGGGTTGTATGAGTGTAAAGTCATGCCTTTTGGATTGAAGAACGCCGCTTGTACCTTCCAAAGGCTGATGAATAGAATTATTTGTGGTTTAGATGGTGTTGAAATTTATATTGATGACTTGGTGGTCCACAGCGATGATTGGGAGAGCCTTGTGCGTCGTTTGAAGCGGGTATTTGAGGTCTTAGTTGAGGCTGGTTTAGTAGTAAATTTGAAGAAATGTGACTTTGGGAAGGCCAAGGTTAGCTATTTAGGACATGAGGTAGGTCTTGGGCTGGTCACTCCTAAACGAGCTAACCTGGATGCCATAGTAGGTTTGAAGAGACCGTGTAACGTCAGAGAAGTGCTTCGGGTTTTAGGAATGCTGGGGGTATTATAGGCGGTTTGTGCGAAACTTCTCTGACCTTGCTCAGCCTCTGACGGACTTGGTAAAAAAGGGTAAAATATGTATGTGGTCAGCGGATTGTGAGAAGGCTTTTCTCAAAATGAAAACTTTGTTGGTTTCCAATCCCATATTAACCTCCCCTAATTTTCAGGAGCCATTTATAATAGCTGTGGATGCTAGTGACGTGGGGATGGGCGGAGTTCTCTTCCGACGAGGTAAAGATGGTAGAGTACGCCCCGTTTCTTACTACAGTACAGTCGTAAGCTGCTGGCGGCGGAAAGAAAGTACTCTACCATCGAGAAAGAAGCTCTATAGCCCTGGTCCGCACCTTGGTAGTAGGTTGGCCAAGGCACCAGCCGCCCGTTGAAATACTACCGCCAGAGAGTTATGGGGTCCTTTGACTGGCCAGACAGTACTACGTTGGATCCTTCTCTTTGGTTACGGTTCTTTCTCTTTGCCTACACATACGCCGAATAGTCTGGCCTATTCTTAACAGATTCTCCTCTGTCCTCACACACCTGACAACACTGAGGTTACTAAACAATTCTTCTTCGCTCAAGGGGTTAACTACTGCACTGTATTTGTTCTGTGGCTACTTTCCTCTTAGTAAGGGTAGAAGAGACTCTTTAGCTATGGTAAGCAGCTCTTCTAGGAGAAGGACACTCCAAAATCAAACCATTGTTCTCTAGTCTTGGGTAGTGCCATAGCCTCTGTACCATGGTCTTCCACTGTCTTGGGTTAGAGTTCTCTTGCTTGAGGGTACAATCAGGCACACTATTCTATTTAATTTCTCTTCCTCTTGTTTTGTTAAAGTTTTCATAGTTTATATAGGAAATATTTATTTTAATGTTACTCTTCTTAAAATATTTTATTTTTCCTTCTTTCCTTTCCTTACTGGGCTATTTTCCCTGTTGGGGCCCCTGGGCTTATAGCATTTTGCTTTTCCAGCTAGGGTTGTAGCTTAGCAAATAATAATAATAATAATAATACGTCACCAATTTCTCCTTTCCAGTAGAAATTTGGACGGACCACAACCCGTAGGTATTCATCTAGTGTATGAAGGGCGCTAATCAGAGGATTCTAATGTGGGCTCTTGAGTTGCAAGAATTTCCTCTGGTTATTAAGCATGTTAGGGGAGTGGACAATTGCATCCCAGACACACTATCTCGGATGTGTTCCTACTAGCTTTGGCTTCGGCTGAGCGTGTAAGTGAACTTTATGGTTTCTCGTATGACATCGCCCATTCAAGGGGATGGGGGGAGGTAACGTTCAGATTCGTCCCTGAGTTTATTGCTAAGACTCAGAATCCGGGAGTAGCGAATCCTCGGTTCAACCCCTTCCAGATTTCGAGTCTCCGTTCTGTAACAGATGACCCAGACCATCTCCTACTATGCCCAGTAAGGAGTTTGAGGCTATATCTCGAAAGAACGGCTGCAGTCTGTCCTCAGGTGCCAGCGTTATTTGTGAGCACAGGGAGGACTAAGAGGAGGGTCACCAAGAACACCATCTCGGCATGGATTCGCAGGGTGATTCATCTGTCCCTGAATCCAGACCCTCCTCAGTCACGTCGCCCTAGAGCACATGATATCAGGAGCGTAGCTACGTCTCTGGCCTTCAAAAAAAATTTCTCAATGACGCAGGTTCTTCAAGCTGGGGTCTGGAAGCATCAGACGACCTTAACAGCCCACTACCTGCAAGACGTGACCCACAGGAGGCTCGATACGTTCTCTATCGGCCCTGTGGTGGCTGCACAACAGCTGGTTTAAAACCTCAAGCTCCTTAGTGGACAAGTAGTAGAAGGTTGAGGGCATTGTTACCCGGTTTCAGTCTGCATGAATGAAAAGGTTTGTCTGGCCCTTATTCTTGTCTTCATCATCCCCTCTCTTGGGGAAAGCAGCATCCTGCGTTCTCTGCATAGCTGACCTCAAACCACTGCAGGTAAACCATGTTTCCTTGTGTTCCTAGTATTAAGCTAATACTGTCACGTCCCCATACCCTGACGAGGTGGTATTGGGAGAGTCCTAGCCTAAAGTTTCCATCTAAAGAACTTCAGGTCAACTTCCTAGGACGAGTCACACTTCATTATACCTTCACACGCAGCTTGCGTAAAGCCGCAGTCCTTGCGTAGCAAGGTTCTAGCGAGGTGCAGGGACTCCTTATTTTTGGGTGCTGACACACTCAAATAACGAGCCCCCAGGGCAAAGCCAAAAAGCCAGTACTGGCTGGGACGTCCACCCTTCCTAATGGGTGAGTCACCCCTATTAAATAGCGTGGTTTGTATGTCAGTTACGGAACAAATGACAAATTCGTAGATAATTTGTATTTTTCCTAACTATACAAACCTTGGCTATTTAATCAAACTTGCCCGCCAGCCCTATCCCCCTTGAAGTCCTACCTCCAAGCAAAGTGAGCTCATGCACAGGTGTGTGTTTGGGGGGTGTGTAGCAAGCTACCCTCCCCTACCCCCGCTAACTAGCGATGGGTTAGTAAACCCTCGTTAAAATTCTAATGGCTCATCATTTCAGCTACGCCGAAAGTAATACCCCAATTAAATAGCTATGGTTTGTATAGTTAGGAAAAATACAAATTATCTACGAATTTGTCATATTACCGGCTGATCCATGGAGATTTAGAGTGGTGGTGGGTGGCAGGAACTCGACCTCGATGAATTTTAATTCCTGCATCAGGTCGTTTTTAATGGTTGGAGGATGGGCAGGAGCATTGTCGATAAGCAACAAGGCTTAGAGTGGGATATTCTTGCTCATTAGTAGTGTGGAGGTATTTCTTCCTTTAGAGAAAAGTAAGAGAGGTTATTTTTTTTATAAACATGGCGAACGTCACCCACTGAACTTCACTCCATTCCGCACATTCGGGACACGTGTCCAACGAAGAACAGGCTTTGCCCCTGCACGAGGTACACAACGTATGCGGGTCTACCTCAGGCTTGGACAGGAAAGCCCCACATGCCTTACCGGCTCTAGGCCCAGGACAACGGCGAATAGGCTCCATAGCACAACACAAAGAATCGCAATACACAAGAACGCGAAAAAGGGAAAGCACTGAAACACTAGTAAAGCACAAGGGGTTGAGAGCTAAAGCGCGTAGTAAAGGCACTGAACACTTGCTAAAGAATCAAGACCATGTGGGAAGTACGTGGTAATCGAACAAAGGGGGTCGCACAGAGAACTGAGGAGCGGTGTGTGAACACAACGTGACCAGAAAACATACTGCCTAGAGTGAGAGCGTAGCCTCATGGCCGACCTCGGTCATTGCCCCAGGTCACTTTCTCTTCCGCTACCAGGTCACTTAGAGAATGGTAGTAGGGTAAACTACGCAAAACTCTGGTCGTTAGAGAAGAGCCGCCAGTGACTCCTAAGAAAGTGTTTCGAGGTAAGTATGTTAGGAAAAATACAAATTACTTAAAATTTGTGCTATTAAGACAAACGTCAACAGACAGCTGCGTACGGAAGCAGAAAGGCATGATGAAACAGTTCTGCTTTGACTAACTGGCTAATAGTTTCCTATACATGCATGGTACTGTACTGCATAGGATAGATAAATGTACTTGACCTGTAAATGAAGGATTTTAACTTAGTCTACCAAGGACAGTTTAGGGATATTAATTTTACTTTTTTTTTTTTTTTAAGTTTTGCGATTTCTCATGCCAGATTTCTACAAAGTTCATGTACTGTAATACAAACGGGAGCAAGTTGTGTTGTCTTAGATTAAACTTGGTCTGTATTCCTATTTGATTAACCCTTTTACCCCCGGGGTATTTGGAAATTTTCAACCCTTAACCCCCAAGGGGTTATTTTTTTCCCAGCACATTTTGCAGTATATTTTTTTTTAAATTGCTCTAACAGCCTTAATTTTTGTCATAGAGAGGTCAGGTTGGTTTCATTCTCTTGGAAAATGCCTGAATTTTCTCAAAAAATTATCAAATATATGAAAAAAGAAATTTTTATAGCATTTTTTTGCAAGGACGTACCGGTACGTCCATGGGGGTAAAGGGATGGCTTTTGTGAAACGTATCAGTACGTCTTTTGGGGGTAAAAGGGTTAATTCACCTGGGTGAATGATAGTGTCTCTTCTGTTTTCCAAAAGCAGCCCTCATTTTTCCCGCTAGATAACTTTCCCTCTCGCTGTCGTCCCAAGTTGTGGCTCAACTTGTCACCTGCCATTTACTAAGAGACAAGAGAAGACAAGATTTCCTGCCATAAACCAATAATTGATTGTTATTATCATTCGCTAAGCTACAACCCTAGTTTGAAAAGCAGGATGCTATAAGACCAAGGGCTCCAAGGAAAAGTAGCCCAGTGAGGAAATAAGGAAATAAATTAGCTACAAGAGAAGTAGTGAACAAATTAATATACAGTATTCCAAAAACAGTAACAACATTGAAATAAGTCTTTCATATATATATATATATATATAAACTATAAATACTTAAAAATAAAGAAAAGGAAGAGAAATAAGATAGAATAATATGATTTACTTCTCTGCTCCTCACTTTGGTTAAGGGGACATGTTAGGTTAGTGGTAACAACTTCATAAATGTGAATAGTTGTTCGGTTTTGCCATAACTTTATAAATCTAAATTATTGTTCGTTGTGTTTGGCAGGGAACTTCCGTCTTTACGTACCTTTTGGTACATGGCATTATTATTATTATCACAGTATTATTATTATTGCATGCTAAGCTACAACCCTAGTTGGAAAAGAATGCTATAAGCCAGGGGCCTCTCAAGCAAGAGAACTCAAACCCAAGACAGTGGAAGACCATGGTACAGAGGCTATGGCACCAGCCTAGACTAGAGAACAATGGTTTGATTTTGGAGTGTCCTAGAAGAGCTGCTTACCATAGCAAAAGTGGATACTTACAAGACAGTTAACCGGTTTATAAAGAGGCAGGTTGAAGTGTCCCGTTCTTTAGGTCCAGTCTAAGACAGAGATGAAGCCATATGAAAGCAAATTCAGTGTATCTAATACAGTGTAATCCGTTATAAATGAGAACATGTTATTTTTACCTGCATTAGGGTCTGATCTAAGCAAGTACATACATACATATACCAAGGCTCTTCCCCCAATTACATACATATACCAAGGCACTTCCCCCATTTTTGGGGGGTAGCCGACATCAACAAAAGAAACAAAACAAAAAAGGGGACCTCTACTCTCTATGTTCCTCCAAGCAAGTACTCCAGACTTATGTGTTTCTGCTTCCGAGTGCAGATAAATATTTTATGTTTTATCTGAGTGTATATAGTATTAATTATTTTATCTTGCATGAGTAGTATTTTCTATGCCCCAATTTGAAGGCTAGAAAAACTAACGGTATTTACGGAAAGTCGTCAACTTTCAAACATTAAGTTCAAAGAAGCTATTTGCTAATTGAATTTTGTTAAGTTTTGGCCTGTTGGAGCCCCTGGGCTTATAGCATCTTGCTTTTCAAACTAGGGTTGTAGCTTAGCAATTAATAATAATAGTAACAATAGTGTAGTCTTCACCTGACTCACATGCCTATATTTTCAGCTGCAAAGTCAACAAATAAACATGTTTCTTATTACAAATGTCAGCTTCCTTAATGCATTGCTTTATCTATCATTATTTTACAGTATTTTAACCCTTTTACCCCAGGCTATTTGGAACTTTCCAACCCTTAACTCCCAGGGGTTATTTTTTTTCAAGCACATTTTGCAGTAATTTTTTCTTAAATTGCTCTTAACAGCTTTATTTTCCATCATAGAGAGGTCAGGTTGGTCTCATTCTCTTGGAAAAATGCCTGAAGTTTCTCAAAAAATTATCAAAAATATGCAAAAGAAAATTTAAAGAGCAGTTTTTTGCAAGGACGTACCGGTACGTCCATGAGGGTAAAGGGATGAGTTTTGTGAAACGTACCAGTACGTCCTTTGTTATTATTATTATTATTATTATTACTATCCAAGCTACAACCCTAGTTGGAAAAGCAAGATGCTATAAGCCCAGGGGCTCCAACAGGGAAAAATAGCCCAGTGAGGAAAGGAAATAAATAAATGAAGAGAACAAATTAACAATAAATCCTTCTAAAATAAGTAACAACGTCAAAACAGACATGTCATATATAAACTATTAACAACGTCAAAAACAGATGTCATAAATAAACTATAAAAAGACTCATGTCCGCCTGGTCAACAAAAAAGCATTTGCTCCAACTTTGAACTTTTGATACATTATTTGAGGTTTACGATTTCAGGTGGGTTTGAGTTTGTACAGTATCTCCGAATGTTTGCAAGTCGACGACCTCCCAGTAATTATTTTAAGAATTCTGTAGCTGTTCGGAATATCACTTACGGAAAACTAAACGATCAGTTATCATTTAAGTATGTCGCTGATCAAAATTTTCTTCCAGATTCTGACGAAGAGGACAAGGTCAAAAAAGTTACCATAAGATTCGAGAAGCCAGAGACGGAACGAAGCTGCAAGGCCAAGGAAAAGAGCTACGGGTTTTTACGGAACGAAGCCGCAAGGCCAAGGAAAAGAGCTACGGGTTTTTACGGAACGAAGCCGCAAGGCCAAGGAAAAGAGCTACGGGTTTTTGCTGCGGCAGATTAAAGAGGAGCCGTGGATAGAGGTGAATTATAACAAGTGAGTATCAGAATTGCATTTTTACTCAAATTTGTTGTTACAGTATTCTAATGTTTTTCTTATGCTAATGCCAGGTAAACCATGTTCCCTTGTGTTCCTAGTATTAAGTTATTACCACTACCTGCAAGACGCGACCCACAGGAGGCTCGATACGTTTTCTATCGGCCCTGTGGTGGCTGCACAACAGCTGGTTTAAACCTCAGCTCCTTCATGGACAAGTAGCAGAGGGTTAAGGGCATTGTTACCCGGTTTTAGTCTGCATGAATGAAAAGGTATGCCTGGCACTTATTCTTTTCTTCATCCTCCCCTCTCTTGGGGAAAGCAGCATTGGATTTAGTCTTAAAAGAGTTAATAAACTGTCTCGTGAGTGAGGGAATTTATAAACTGTCCTGAGAGTGAATTAGAAAAGTATTAGATTTAGGAAAAGTGTTGATAAACTGTCTTGAAGGGAATTATAAACTGTTCTGATTGTTAATTCATAAACTGACCAGTAAGAAAATTCCCAAATTATCCTGTGAGTACATACATACATTTACCAAGGCACTTGCCCCAATTTTGGGGGTTAGCCGACATCAACAAATGAAACAAAAACCAAAAAGGGGACCTCTACTCTCTACGTTCCTCCCGGCCCCCTGTGGCCACGGGGGCATAAAAACAATTAGAATAGCGCCAACGTTATCCCTGCGTGTCGTAAGAGGCGACTGAAAGGGACGGGACGAGGGGGCTGGGAACCCCCTCTCCTGTATCTACATCCTGTGAGACATCCTGTGAGCGAAATCATAAATTGCACAGTGAATGAATTCATAACGCCAGTAAGAAAATTCACAAAATATCCACTTGAAGAACGAAAGGTTTTATAAAGGCAGGGAAAAAAGTTGAAAGCGAATTCCATTTCTTAGTGAGGAAGGACAAGGCTGTCTGTTAACCCTCTTACCCCTGGGCTCTTTGGAAATTTCCAACCCTTAACCCCCAAGGGGTTATTTTTTCCCCAGCACATTTTGCAGTATATTTTTTTTAAATTGCTCTAACAGCCTTAATTTTCATCATAGAGAGGTCAGGTTGGTCTCATTCTCTTGGAAAATGCCTGAATTTTCTCAAAAAAATATCAAAAATATGAAAAACAAAAAAAATTTATAGCAATTTTTTGCAAGGACGTACCGGTACGTCCATGGGGGTAAAGGGATGGCTTTTGTGAAACGTACCAGTACGTCCTTTGGGGGTAAAAGGGTTAATTATTCATGCTGTTTCAAGTAGCACGCACACTTTAGCACCAGTCCTGGGGCTAAATTGGCTCCTACCTTCTTAAGATTCCTTTTCAATGACTTGGGTATGGTCCCTAGTGTTCCTGTGATTATTAGCACCCCTTCTACCTGTATATTTCATAGCCTTCTCAATTCAATTTGCAAATCCTGATACTTTTTTTTTTTTATTTTCTCTCCCCCCGTTATCTTCCACGCCGGAGTCCCACGGTAATGCGACATCTACGAGTGATACTTTTTCGACCGGTGACGTTCCAAAACCCTCTTTTCTATGACTCGAGCTCTTCTTTCCCACTGCAGATTATACATCTTTTGTTTCTTAAATTCATTCAAGTTATACATACATATACCAAGGCACCTCCTCCAATTTTGGGGGGGTAGCCGACATCAACAAATGAAACAAAAACAAAAAGGGGACCTCTCCTCTCTACGTTCCTCCAGCCTAACAAGGAACTCAACCAAGTTCAGCTGGTACTGCTAGGGTGCCACAGCCCATCCTCCCACATTATCCACCACAGATGAAGCTTCATAATGCTGAATCCTCTACTGCTGCTACCTCCGCGGTCATCTAAGGCATCGGAGGCAGCAGCAGGGGCTACCGGAACTGCGTTACAATCGCTCGCTATTCATTCCTATTTCTAGCACGCTCTCTTGCCTCTCTCCCATCTATCCTCCTATCACCCAGAGCTTCCTTCACTCCATTAGAGCTTCCTTCACTCATTCAAGTTATAATTCAACGTATTTTTCTCAGTAAACTTTATAATATTCCAATTTTCATTGCAGAATTTCACCAGTTATTGCATAACTCAAAGTATACCTTTCATTATCAACATTTAGAAAAGTACTCACCACTCCTGTGATGTCTGGTCGATATGCTTTTTTTATCACTCCCATCTGTCCTTATACTGTAGTCCCAGAGTAGTTAAGCCTGATCATTTTCTACCACATCTTGAGGTTGATGTTCGTACCATTTTTTGCTGCTTTGCATTTCATATTTTCTTCGTACTCCAATGGAGAGCTTTGGTCACTGTACCATGTTTCTTGTATTGATGCTAAGCAAGTGCTGGACAGTCGCTAGCAAAGTGGTTAGTGGTTTCTCTTTTGGCCATACATTTCCTGCGTTTTCATGTGATGTTATATCCGTATATAGCTCATTGAGTATATCTTATTCTTGTGGCTTGATCTTATACTGCCATTACTTTACTTTAAGGGCTGCTCTTTTGATCCTCTACAGCAGGGGATCCCTACTCTCTACAGGATCTCCTCATTTTATGATGTTCCGTCGGGAGCATTTAACGTTTCACAATGCGCATTGTTCGCTTACTGTTTGATCATCGCTGTCAAAACACTCGCAGAATAAGAAAGTCTGGTTTCCTCTTGAAAGCCTTAATAATTATTATCCCTTCAGTTTCCTTTCTTAAGTTCTTCTCTCTATAGCCACTGCCATGTTTCTTTATTGGCCAATTCTTCAGCTTTTCTCAGGAGTGATCCATTCAATGGGTTATTTTTCCATTCTTCTAGTCTTTATTTCAAGTTCTCTCCTTATGTACTTCTGGGTCTTTAGCCTCCTTTATCAAGATTTCTTTTCATCGACTCTTTAGCCATTAATCTTCACTGGTCTTAACCCTTTTACTCCCAGGCTATTTGGAAATTTCCAACCCTTAACCCCCAGGGGGTTAATTTTTTCCCAGCACATTTCGCAGTATATTTTTTTTAGTATATTTTTTTTTTAATTGCTCTAACAGCCTTAATTTTTGTCATAGAGAGGTCAGGTTGGTCTCATTCTCTTTGAAAATGCCTGAATTTTCTCAAAAAATTATAAAAAATATGAAAAAAAAAAAAAAATTTAGCATTTTTTTGCAAGGACGTACCGGTACGTCCATGGGGGTAAAGGGATGGGTTTTGTGAAACGTACCAGTACGTCCTTTGGGGGTAAAAGGGTTAAGGAGGAGAGAGAGGAGACATCCGCTCTCTACAAGGCAAAGAGAAAAAGTGACTAGTTCACTCTGTGAGTATATATACAGGTGACTGGTACCCCTAGCCACCCTCTACCCAGTCTGTGGGTAGGGTTGCTACCTCGCAACAATAGTCTAATTGGCTACCAGCTTTGCTAAAAGAATATCCATGATAAATAACTCCAGTTTTGTATTAGTTACAAATTATAAATGAATTTGTCATTTTTACATATTTTTGCAACTAAAGTTTGTAGAGGACAAAAATATTCACGTTTTGTGAAGAAAAGTTTGTCAAGCAATTTATCTGATTTTGAGAGTTTCTCTGTTTTCAAGATTTTAAAATGTATAAGAAGCATAGGTTTTATAGATAAGACTTAATTTCTGTTTATCACAGATTCATATCTTATAATTTCTTTTTTTTATTTATTAGGTTTTAGAAGAGGTAGGGGTTGTATGAATCAGATTTTTACAGTTAGGCAGATATGCGAGAAATATTTAGCAAAAGGTAAGGAGGTGTATGTTGCGTTTATGGATCTGGAGAAAGCATATGATAGAGTTGATAGGGAAGCAATGTGGAATGTGATGAGGTTATATGGAGTTGGTGGAAGGTTGTTGCAAGCAGTGAAAAGTTTCTACAAAGGTAGTAAAGCATGTGTTAGAATAGGAAATGAGGTGAGCGATTGGTTTCAGGTGAGAGTGGGGCTGAGACAGGGATGTGTGATGTCGCCGTGGTTGTTTAACTTGTATGTTGATGGAGTGGTGAGAGAGGTGAATGCTAGAGTGTTTGGACGAGGATTAAAACTGGTAGGCGAGAATGATCATGAATGGGAGGTAAATCAGTTGTTGTTTGCGGATGATACTGTACTGGTAGCAGACACAGAAGAGGAGCTTGACCGACTAGTGACAGAATTTGGAAGGGTGTGTTAGAGAAGGAAGTTGAGAGTTAATGTGGGTAAGAGTAAGGTTATGAGATGTACGAGAAGGGAAGGTGGTGCAAGGTTGAATGTCATGTTGAATGGAGAGTTACTTGAGGAGGTGGATCAGTTTAAGTACTTGGGGTCTGTTATTGCAGCAAATGGTGGAGTGGAAGCAGATGTACGTCAGAGAGTGAATGAAGGTTGCAAAGTGTTGGGGGCAGTTAAGGGAGTAGTAAAAAATAGAGGATTGGGCATGAATGTAAAGAGAGTTCTATATGAGAAAGTGATTGTACCAACTGTGATGTATGGATCGGAGTTGTGGGGAATGAAAGTGATGGAGAGACAGAAATTGAATGTGTTTGAGATGAAGTGTCTGAGGAGTATGGCTGGTGTATCTCGAGTAGATAGGGTTAGGAACGAAGTGGTGAGGGTGAGAACGGGTGTAAGAAATGAGTTAGCGGCTAGAGTGGATATGAATGTGTTGAGGTGGTTTGGCCATGTTGAGAGAATGGAAAATGGCTGTCTGCTAAAGAAGGTGATGAATGCAAGAGTTGATGGGAGAAGTACAAGAGGAAGGCCAAGGTTTGGGTGGATGGATGGTGTGAAGAAAGCTCTGGGTGATAGGAGGATAGATGTGAGAGAGGCAAGAGAGCGTGCTAGAAATAGGAATGAATGGAGAGCGATTGTGACGCAGTTCCGGTAGGCCCTGCTGCTTCCTCCGGTGCCTTAGATGACCGCGGAGGTAGCAGCAGTAGGGGACTCAGCAGTATGAAGCTTCATCTGTGGTGGAAATGTGGGAGGTTGGGCTGTGGCACCCTAGCAGTACCAGCTGAACTCGGCTGAGTCCCTGGTTAGGCTGGAGGAACGTAGAGAGTAGAGGTCCCCTTTTTGTTTTGTTTCTTGTTGTTGTCGGCTACCCCCCAAAATTGGGGGAAGTGCCTTTGGTATATGGATGGATTTATTAGATCCAATATATTTATATATAATTCAGGCCATTTATATAAGAGTAAAGTTCAACTCATTGGACTGATATATCTCCACATTTTTACTAATAATAATACAGACACAGAACTCTTATAGTATTCTGTATTATCTCCTAGCAGGCTTGTTAATCCTGCAAATTCATTCGTAGAATACATAAAAGTGGGACATGTTCATGCGATTATTACTCTTCTCTCTGCCAGACAAAAACTAGTGTGTGTGTGGACATTTGGAAATTATGATTGTGGTCTGTATGCGAAAGAGAAATTGTATTGATAAACCTTTAGGCGCTCATTTGATTTTTAGCGTCTAGACTCTAATTTGACTATTAGCTTCTAGGCACTCATTTGACAGTTTTGTCTGTTGAAAATTGCAAATTTTAAATGACCTTGTATTTTCATTCACCGTAATGTACTTTTTCTTATCCTTATCCACTCTACAACTTTTAATTACAATGTCTGATTTCTCCATCGTATTGATAAACCTCTAGATACTCATTTGATTTTTAGCGTCTAGACACTAATTTGAATATTAGCTTCTAGGCACTCTTTCGACAATTTTGTTTTTTAAAAAATGCAAATTTTAAATCACCTTGTATTTTCATTTACCTTACTGTACTTTTTCTTATCTTTATCCACTCTACAACTTCTAATTACAACGTCTGATTTCTCCATCGTGCAATCCTTAATTAGCTATGTTCTCTGAAGGAAATTTTCATTGAATATTCTACTTTCCAGGTACGGCAGTGACAAGAGCGAGTTCGAGTCTCGCAAACTGTACTGCATGTACGGAGACGAACTGGTGGACCAGTCCAGCCTGTCGTCGAAGGACTATCTCAACCAGTTAGTGCCGCCAACGGAAGAGGTGAAGATGCTTACTCCTGGACTCCCAACTCGTCTGATGTCAAAGTCCGGGTTGATATCCCTTGATCTTCACAACCATGTGAAGACTTATGATCAATGGTAATATATGTATAAAAAGTTTATTTTTCTGATAAAGACCATCTTCTTTATTGTGTATCACATTTGTTGTTTCCATGTTCGGCAAATGACGATTCGGTAAGTGCTGGGAGGTGGGAGGTAAAGCTTGAATTTAAAAAAAACTGGTTGAGGGTACACTCGAGCACACTTCTAGTTTAGTCTCGAGGGAAATATTCTTCACATATTTAGCAATGGTATGATTGTTAATCTTGTGCAAGTAGTATTGTCAATATTTTTTAGCTCATAGTGTACCAAGGTAGTACAATTTCAAACAGTTTAGTTAAGAATGAAGGCCTATAGAAGGTTAGGATAGAGTTACCTGTAACTCCTAAGAAGGTAGTTCTAGGTAAGTATGTTAGGAAAAATACAAATTACTTAAAAATTTGTGATTTTCTATGTAAACTCTAAAAATTTAACAAAACAAGAAGAGAAATTAGATAGAACAGTGTGCCCGAGTGTAGCCTCAAGCAAGAGAACTCTAACCCAAGACAGTGGAAGATCATGATACAGAGGCTATGGCACTACCCTGGACTTGAGAACAATGATTTGATTTTGTAGTGTCCTTCTCCTAGAAGAGCTGCTTACCATAGCTGAAGAGTCTCTTCTACCCCTTACCAAGAGGAAAGTAGCCACTGAACAATTACAGTGCAGTAACCCCTTGGGTGAAGAATTGTTTGGTAATCTCAGTGTTGTCAGGTGTATGAGGACAGAGAGGAATATGTAAAGGACAGAAGAGATTGGAATATAAATACGTAATAAGTTACGTAGGGTTTAGTATTTCATAGTTTAGATATTTTTCATGTTTGATATATTGTAATAAATATTGACTTTTCTTTACAGTTATACTTGTTCACGAAGAATACGGTCTTGCGGCGATCCGAAGTGACTGAGACAATAAGACTACCTGGTAACGACATTAAGGAAATTCTGTGGGGCGTTTCGGCATATTGTCCAGCAATGTCTATCTGGGAATTCTTGCTCCCAACTGACACAGCTTTTGTTAAGAAGTAAGTGTTTGTGATTTGTTAAGAAGTAAGTGTTTGTGATGTGTTTCATAGTTTATCTGTTATTTATTTTACTTTCTTAGTTAGGGAAGAAAGTAAAATAAGGTAATTAGGGGTACCACAGGAGTTGGAGAACTATCAGATAAGATCCAAGGAAGTAGACTGAGGTGGTATGGTCATGTCATGAGAAGAGATGAACAGTATATTGGGAGGAGAGTGATGGAAATGGAGGTACAGGGAACGAGAAGGGGAGGGAGACCAAAGCGAAGGTGGGTGGACTGTATCAAGGATGACCTTCGATCAAAGGGATTAACCGGTGATGAAGTGTGGGACAGAGGTAGATGGAGAATGCTGGCCAACATCGACCCCACTGGAAAAGATGCAGACAAAGAAGAAGAAGATTTTACTTTCTTAATTAGCTTATCTTTGTCTAGGCTGTGGCCACCCTAGCAGTACCAGCCAAAGTCGGCTGAATCCCTCGTCAGGCTGGGAGGAGCGTAGAGAGGAAAGGTCCCCTTCTGTTCATTTGTTTGATGTCGGCTACCCCCCAAAATTGGGGGAAGTAAGTGCCTTGGTAAATGGATAGAATAGATTTATGTTTTATAGTTTATGAAGTTTACAAGATTTCCCGGCCACAGGCCCAGGGCAACGACGAGGCTGCTCCATAACACAACACTAAGTCACCAAGAGACACAGGGATACAAAGGCAAGGGTAAGGAAATGAAGTGGGTAGCACGTGGTAGACACAAAGGGTCGGGGGACACAGGGGGTCGCACAGGGTAAGAGAGAGCGCGGCGAGATGATGATCACGTCGCGACCAGAAACTTACTGAAGAGACGACCTGAGCTTGCACGCTCTCCGACCCCGGGTCGCCTCGGGGCGCGTTTCACTCCGCCTGAGGTTAGCCCCATAGAAAACGGGAATAGGGTAAACTACGCAAAAGCTGGTCGGTTAGGATAGAGTTACCAGTAACTCCTAAGAAGGTAGTTCTAGGTAAGTATGTTAGGAAAAATACAAATTACTTAAAAATTTGAGATTTCCTATGTAAACTGTAAAATTTTAAATATTTAACTTAGCCGGTGAATATATAGCTGCAACTCTGTTGCTCGACAGACAAAAAACTGTACAAAAAAACTCGCCAGCGATCGCTATACAGGTTGCGGGTGTGCCCATCAGCGCCAACTGTCGGCCAGATACCAAACTCCATGTAAACAAAGACTCAATTTTCTCTCTGTCGACGTGTCGACAAGACGTACTTTACTCGCTGTTGAAACCTGGAGTTTTTCCCATCATCTTTGGTGAAGTACTATATTCTGGTTTTGAGCTTTCGCTGTGCAGGGTTTTTTTTCAAATAAATCCTTGAACTCTTTTTTGTATCAGATTCATTGTTGATGACTTAGATCGTTTTTTGGAATTTTCCCTTGACCAATTCAAAATGGCTGACCTTTCACAAGTTCCCAAGTTTAGAAAATGCAATGCTAGGGACTGTTCTAGGCGTCTTCCGAAGGCTTCTCTCGACCCTCACACTTTGTTCCAATTGTCGGGGTAAAACCTGTCAATTGGAAGATCGGTGTGAGGAATGCGTGGGCCTTTCAGAATTCGATTTTATCGAATTTGAAAAGTACACACGCAGGCTAGAGAGAGATAGAATTAGGAGAAGTTCTTCTAGGTCGATTGATGTTTCCTCTCCTCATGCCCCACAACCTATTCCTTCCCCTGTAGTGGTTGTTCCTAACCCCCCTCCTAGCACTCAGGAACCATCGATGGCTGACATGATGCGTGCTATCCATGCCCTGGGGGAGAGAGTTGAGTCCCTTGCAAGTGACCGCAATCAACTCATGGCGGATGTTAAGGAGCTAAAGTGCCAAAGTGCCGCGGGAAGTGATAAAGTGCCAAGTGAAAGTGTTGTGAACAGTGTTGCGCTTGAGGGTTCGTCTGTTCGTGCCTGTCGTCGTCCTAGTCCGGGACCTCTTGCAAGCTCCCAAGCCCAGGGGAGAAGCAATGTCGTACGACGCATGGGTTCGAGAGGCCTTGATCAGTGAACAGACGTTCCCTTCATGGTATCAGGCGTATCTCCCCAAGATCGCCCCTACCTACGTAAGACGAGAGAGCCCGTTTTTACCTCGTCGTCTGAAGGTGTTTCTCGTAAGAAACTTTGGACCAAGGTCTCACGACCTTTAAAGCGTAAGTCGGTCCCTTCAGGACAAGTCCAACGTCCCGGCTGTAGCCACTGGGTCAGTTCGGACTCGTTGCCGTCATCTGATGACTGCTCACTGCCTAAGAGAGGCAAAGCGGTACCGCTTCAGTCGCTAACCCCGTCTGTTGCCGCACCTGCTCCCGTAGACCCTAAATGGGCTTTGCTGCAAGACATGCAGTCCAAGCTTACGTCCTTGATGCAGGACTTTCATGCGGAGAAGGTTGCTACTGAACCTTCTGGCCAACAACCTTCCAAGCGAACGGTTGTGCGTCCTGTTGACGCTGAGGTAACCTTCTCGCGTCTACCAGTTGAGGTGGTTCCTCCACCGATGCGACCCAGTGTGGGTTGCCAGCCGCACGTTGACGTTAAGCGACGCTCGGAGGTGGTTGTTGACGTTCAGGACGTTCAACAACCATCAGAGGTGACTTGTTTTGACGCGGTGCGTCAACCTCCGCAACCCGGTGTGGTTTCGACTGCACAACCCAGACGGTCTAGACAGTCTCGGGTGGACGCTGTGCGTCCTCGCGCTGCCATGGTTGTTGACAGTTCACAGACTGTGCAGCAGTACCATGACGTTGCGTCCGGCTCCGTCACGCATGCACCAGTGCGACCGGACTCAGCGAACCAGACGTTGCCCACTCCGTTGCCGTTTCCTCATCAGTTTTCGGATGAGGAACTATCTGATGAGGATGTTGCTGAACAACAAGACGATCAACAGTCAGAACTGGACGAGCCCAAGGCAACTCCTCCGTCATTGGACTTTAGAAAAGTCATGGCTGTATTCAAAGAGTTGTTTCCTGACCAATTTATTTCTGTGGCTCCTCGTTCTCCGCCGTCAGAGTTTGTATTAGGCATGACTTCTACCGCACCTGCCTTTACTAAACTCGTCCTCTCACGCTCATCCAAGAGAGCTTTGCGGCTGTTAGGAGACTGGCTAGAGTCCAAGAAGAGTTTAGGGAAGACAGCATTTGCCTTTCCCCCATCTAAACTCTCTTCTAGATCGAGCGTCTGGTATGCCACGGGAGAAGTTCTCGGCTTGGGAGTTCCTGCCTCTGCCCAGGGCGACTTCTCAAGTCTTGTAGACTCTCCCCGCCGCCTTGCCATGAGACGCTCGAAGATTTGTTGGTCACCATCGGACCTGGACCACCTTCTTAAAGGGATCTTTAGGGCTTTTGAAGTCTTTAACTTTTTAGACTGGTGCTTAGGAGCCCTGAGCAGGAAAATCTCTTCGACAGATAAGGATATTTCTTTGCTCATTATGTCCTGCATGGACAAGGCCGTCCGTGATGGGTCCAATGAGCTTGCTGCCTCATTCACGTCCGGAGTCCTGAAAAAGCGAGTCTCTCTCTGTTCGTTCCTGTCTGCTGGAGTTACACCATGCCAGAGATCTGAACTTCTCTTTGCTCCCCTTTCCAAGTGCCTGTTTCCTGAAGGCTTGGTAAAGGAAATTGCCGCTTCGTTAGTTCAGAAGGACACCCACGATCTTGTTGCGTCCTCAGCTCGCAAAGCTCCCCCTTTGCCTTCATTATCCGCTAGACCGAGGATAGACACTCCAGCGTCTCGCTTTATTCCGCCCTTTCGTGGCAGAGCCTCCAGCAGAGGAGGTACTCGTGCCGAAGGGAAACGAGGGAAGAGGAAAGGACCCAAGTCCTCCAAGGGCAGAGTCTGACTGCCCGCAACTTCAGACAGCAGTGGGAGCCAGACTCAAGAACTTCTGGCAAGCCTGGGAGAGGAGAGGCGCAGATTCACAATCTGTCAAGTTACTCAGAGAGGGGTACAAAATCCCTTTTGTACGCAAACCCCCTCTAGCAACGTCTCCCATCGATCTCTCTCCCAGGTACAGAGAGGAAGAAAAGAGACAAGCCCTGAAACTGGAAGTGTCTCTTTTGCTAGAGAAGGGAGCGGTGGTCAAAGTCTCGGACCTTCGATCACCGGGATTTTACAACCGTCTCTTCCTAGTTGCAAAGAAGACAGGAGGGTGGAGACCGGTGCTAGACGTCAGTGCTCTGAATGTCTTTGTCACAAAGACGAAGTTCTCCATGGAGACCACAAAGTCAGTCTTAGCAGCGGTCAGAAGGGAAGACTGGATGGTCTCGCTAGACCTAAGGGACGCCTACTTCCACGTCCCCATTCACTCAGACTCCCAACCTTTTCTGAGATTCGTCTTCGAAAATGTGGTCTACCAGTTTCGGGCCCTGTGCTTTGGCCTAAGCACAGCTCCTCTCGTGTTTACGAGGCTGATGAGGAATGTGGCCAAATTCCTCCACTTATCGGACATCCGAGCCTCCCTTTATTTGGACGACTGGCTTCTCAGAGCCTCTTCCAGTCGTCGCTGTCTGAAGGATCTCAAGTGGACTCTAGATCTGACCAAGGAATTGGGACTCCTAGTCAATTTGGAAAAGTCGCAGCTGGTCCCATCCCAAACTATTGTGTATTTAGGGATGGAGATTCACAGTCTAGCTTTTCGGGCTTTTCCGTCGGCCCCCAGAATAGATCAAGCCCTGTTATTCATCCAGAAGATGCTGAAGAAGGAACGCTGCTCAGTCAGGCTGTGGATGAGTCTGGTAGGGACGCTGTTATCCCTGGAACAATTTGTGTCACTAGGAAGACTACACCTCCGTCCTCTTCAATACCATCTAGCTTTTCACTGGAAAAAGGACAAGACGCTAGAAGCGGTCTCGATCCCGATTTCCGAAAAGATAAAGTCATGTCTGACTTGGTGGAAGGACAATATCAACCTAAGAGAGGGTCTTCCCCTGGCTGTTCAGACTCCCAACCACGTTCTCTTCTCGGACGCATCGGACTTGGGCTGGGGCGCGACACTGGACGGTCGGGAATGCTCAGGTCTGTGGAACTCGAGTCAAAGGAGCATGCATATCAACTGCAAGGAGCTGTTGGCAGTACATCTGGCCTTGAAAAGCTTCGAGTATCTCCTTCGAGGCAAAGTGGTGGAAGTAAACTCAGACAACACCACGGCCTTGGCGTACATCTCCAAACAAGGAGGTACCCACTCACTGACGTTGTACGAGATCGCAAGGGACCTGCTCATCTGGTCAAAAGGTCAAGACATCTCCCTAGTAACGAGGTTCATCCAAGGCAACTTGAATGTCATAGCAGATTGTCTCAGTCGGAAAGGGCAAGTAATTCCAACAGAATGGACCCTCCACAAGGATGTGTGCAAGAGACTTTGGGCCACTTGGGGCCAACCAACCATAGATCTCTTTGCAACCTCGCTGACCAAGAGGCTTCCAATCTATTGCTCCCCAGTCCCGGACCCAGCAGCAATACATATAGATGCCTTCCTCCTAGATTGGTCACATCTGGATCTCTATGCATTCCCACCGTTCAAGATTGTCAACAAGGTACTGCAGAAGTTCGCCTCTCACGAAGGGACAAGGTTGACGTTAGTTGCTCCCCTCTGGCCCGCGAGAGAATGGTTCACCGAGGTACTTCGATGGCTAGTAGACGTTCCCAGAAGTCTTCCTCTAAGGGTAGACCTTCTACGTCGGCCACACGTAAAGAAGGTACACCAAAGCCTCCACGCTCTTCATCTGACTGCCTTCAGACTATCGAAAGACTCTCGAGAGCTAGAGGCTTTTCGAAGGAGGCAGCCAGTGCGATTGCTAGAGCAAGGAGAGCGTCTACCATTAGAGTCTACCAATCGAAGTGGGAAGTCTTCCGAGACTGGCGCAAGTCAGTTTCTGTATCCTCGACCAGTACCTCTGTAGCTCAAATAGCTGATTTTCTCTTATACCTGAGAAAAGGACGATCCCTTTCAGCTCCCACTATCAAGGGCTACAGAAGCATGTTGGCATCGGTCTTCCGGCATAGAGGCTTAGATCTTTCCAACAATAAAGATCTGCAAGACCTCCTTAAGTCTTTTGAGACCACCAAGGAGCGTCGTTTGGCTACCCCTGGATGGAATTTAGACGTGGTACTAAGATTCCTCATGTCAGACAGGTTTGAGCCGTTACAATCAGCCTCCCTGAAAGATCTCACTCTTAAGACTCTTTTCCTGGTATGCTTAGCCTCGGCTAAAAGAGTCAGTGAGATTCATGCCTTCAGCAAGAACATCGGATTTTCGTCGGAAAAAGCCACTTGTTCGCTGCAACTTGGTTTTCTAGCCAAAAATGAGCTGCCTTCTCGGCATTGGCCTAAATCTTTCGATATTCCCAGCTTATCGGAGATCGTAGGCAATGAACTAGAAAGAGTCTTATGCCCGGTTAGAGCTCTTAAGTTCTATTTAAAGCGTACCAAACCTTTACGAGGCCAATCTGAAGCTTTATGGTGTTCAGTTAAGAAACCATCCTTGCCTATGTCAAAGAATGCTTTGTCATACTTTATCAGATTGTTAATACGAGAAGCTCATTCACATCTGAGTGAGGAAGACCGAACTTTGCTTAAGGTGAAGACGCACGAAGTTAGGGCTGTAGCAACTTCCGTGGCCTTTAAGCAAAATAGATCTCTGCGAAGTATAATGGACGCAACCTATTGGAGAAGCAAGTCAGTGTTCGCGTCTTTTTACTTGAAAGATGTCCAGTCTCTTTACGAGAACTGCTACACACTGGGACCATTCGTAGCAGCGAGTGCAGTAGTGGGTGAGGGCTCAACCACTACAATTCCCTAATTCCATATCCTTTTAATCTGTCTCTTGAAATGTTTTTAATGTTGTTTTTTTATGGGTTGTCCGGAAGGCTAAGAAGCCTTTCGCATCCTGGTTGATTTGGCGGGTGGTCAAAGTCATTTCTTGAGAGCGCCCAGATTAGGGGTTTGATGAGGTCCTGTTGTATGGGTTGCAGCCCTTGATACTCCAGCTCCTAGGGGTCTGTCAGCATCCTAAGAGGATCGCGAGGCTCCGTAAGGAAGACGTACTTATAAGGCAGAGTAATCGTCTAAGTCGACTTCCTTACCAGGTACCTATTTATTTTGTTTTTGTTATTTTGATAACTTCTAAAATGAAATAAAAACTCTTAGCTCATAAGATGTAAACATATTTAACTGGTCTCTACCCACCACCCTGGGTGTGAATCAGCTATATATTCACCGGCTAAGTTAAATATTTAAAAATGATATTTTAATTATAAAATAAATTTTTGAATATACTTACCCGGTGAATATATAAATTAAATGACCCTCCCTTCCTCCCCAATAGAGACGCAATGGGACGAGAAGAAAATTGAGTCTTTGTTTACATGGAGTTTGGTATCTGGCCGACAGTTGGCGCTGATGGGCACACCCGCAACCTGTATAGCGATCGCTGGCGAGTTTTTTTGTACAGTTTTTTGTCTGTCGAGCAACAGAGTTGCAGCTATATATTCATCGGGTAAGTATATTCAAAAATTTATTCTATAATTAAAATATCATATTTAACAAAACAAGAAGAGAAATTAGATAGAACAGTGTGCCCGAGTGTACCCTCAAGCAAGAGAACTCTAACCCAAGACAGTGGAAGATCATGATACAGAGGCTATGGCACTACCCTGGACTTGTGAACAATGGTTTGATTTTGTAGTATCCTTCTCCTAGAAGAGCTGCTTACCATAGCTGAAAAGTCTCTTCTACCCTTACCAAGAGGAAAGTAGCCACTGAACAATTACAGTGCAGTAACCCCTTGGGTGAAGAATTGTTTGGTAATCTCAGTGTTGTCAGGTGTATGAGGACAGAGCAGGAATGTGTAAAGGACGGAAGAGATTGGAATATAAATACGTAATAAGTTACAAAGGGTTTAGTATTTCATAGTTTAGATATTTTTCATGTTTGATATATTGTAATAAATATTGACTTTTCTTTACAGTTATACATGTTCACGAAGAATACGGTCTTGCGGCGATCCGAAGTGACTGAGACAATATGACTACCTGGTAACGACATTAAGGAAATTCTGTGGGGCGTTTCGGCATATTGTCCAGCAATGTCTGTCTGGGAATTCTTGCTCTCAAGTGACACAGCTTCTGTTAAGAAGTAAGTGTTTGTGATGTGTTTCATAGTTTATCAGTTATTTATTTTACTTTTTTAGTTAGGGAAGAAAGTAAAATAAATAAGAAATGGAATAAGGTAATTTAAGGTAATTAGGGAGACAACTGGCGAAACCTAACCGAGTCCCATTGCGTCAATAGTCGTAGGATGTGATGATGATGATGATGATGATGATGATGATGATGATGACTGGGCCTTGATACTAATGGTGGCGAAGACCTGGATATATTTTCCCTTCTGTCTTTTTATAAAGACAACCGAGTTCTTAGCTCCTAAGTTGTCTTGATTTTTAAGTTGCGCACTTCGAAGTTATTTTGCACATGTTGGAAAATTATTAATGTTATTCCATTAGGTAAATGTATTTGTGGTAGCTCTAGCTCTGCTAATTACTGCCTAATTTCAATAGCTCCCATATTGTCTAAAGTTTATGAAAGTCTTTTGACAAAATGTTTAAATAGGTTTGCGGATGGCAATCATCTGTTCCATAGTTTGATTTTCACGAAAGCCTTGGAGAATGTGATGCCCCTCTTACAATTTCCAATGCTGTGCAGAAATCCCTTCATTTTAGTTGGTTAGTTTGTATTATTGGCTTTTATTTAAATGCTTCCTTTAACCTTGTTAATCATGAGGCCCTGGTTTTCAAACCCAAACAGCTTGGAGTAGGTGGGTCTTTTGGTGTTAATCATGAGGCCCTGGTTTTCAAACCCAAACCGTTGGTAGTGGGTGTGTCTTTTCTTGGCATCATTATTGATTTTCAAAAATAGATGGCAGAGTATTTTTTAAGGTTACCATACTAATTATTAGAATTTGATATATGATGTTCCTCAGGGTTGCGTTCTAAGCTCGTTACTTTTCATTCCATACACACAATATGTTGACTGGCCTAGAAAACAAGATTGTTACATATTCATATGCAGCTAATACTACTTTGCATCAATTCCATTTGAATATGGTTGCTGAATCACTTAAAGAGATATAACTGAAATCACTTCATAGTGCAAATCATGGGGGATGAAGCTGAACCTTAAGTACACATACATATACCAAGGCACTTCCCCCAATTTTGGGGGGTAGCAGACATCAACAAATGAAACAAAAACAAAAAGGGGACCTCTACTCTCTACGTTCCTCCCAACCTTAACTAAACTCAAGGAATAATTTTAAGGAGAGGACAGTGGCTCCTCAACAATGAGATCTTTACATTGACAATGTCTCTTTAACTATACACCATTCATTCAAGATTCTATGTGTGAGTCTTGATAGCAAATTTACTCTGGAGAAACATCTAGTTTGTTCCTTTTTCAATTTCACAAACTGAAAGCTCTGGGTGATAGGAGGATAGATGTGAGAGAGGCAAGAGAGCATGCTAGAAATAGGAATGAATGGCGAGCGATTGTGACGCAGTTCCAGTAGGCCCTGCTGCTTCCTCTGATCCCTTAGATGATCGCGGAGGTAGCAGCAGTAGGGGATTCAGCATTATGAAGCTTCATCTGTGGTGGATAACGGGGGGAGGGTGGGCTGTGGCACCCTAGCAGTACCAGCTGAACTCGGTTGAGTCCCTTGTTAGGCTGGGAGAAACGTAGAGTAGAGGTCCCCTTTTTTTGTTTTTGTTTCATTTGTTGATGTCGGCTACCCCCAAAATTGGGGGAAGTGCCTTGGTATATGTATGTATGTACAAACAATTGGCTTATTGAGAAAAAGTTTTTTTTTGGTGATCAATCTATTATAAATAAATGTTCTGCCTTGCGTATCCTTCTTCTATCTGGTCTCCAGCTGCCGAGTACGATCTCAATTTCTTGCATAGAAAATTATGTCTAATAAATTCTGTATTCTTCATTTGGATATTAACCCTTTTACCCCCAGGCTATTTGGAACTTTCCAACCCTTAACCCCCAGGGGTTATTTTCTTTCAAGCACATTTTGCAGTATATTTTTTTTTTCAAATTGCTCTAACAGCCTTAATTTTTGTCATAGAGAGGTCAGGTTGGTCTCATTCTCTTGGAAAATGCCTGAAGTTTCTCAAAAAATTATCAAAAATATGCAAAAAAAATAGAATTAGCAGTTTTTTGCAAGAACGTACCGGTACATCCATGGGGGTAAAGGGATGAGTTTTGTGAAACGTACCAGTAAGTCCTTTGGGGGTAAAAGGGTTAATCTCTGACACCATCATTCAGTTATTTCTATATGGATATTGCACAAATGTTTTCCCAATTCGTAATATTAGGTATGAAGTCAATTCCAATAGTCTTCTCTTCTACATCATGAGGCTCAATACTACACCTCATACTAGAGGTTTTTATTCCACCTGTGACGAGATTGTGAAATGATAGGAACTTCTGAAGTTCAAACTACTGTAGTTTCAAAGGTTTTTCTGTTGAACTGGTTGACATAAGTCTTATTTCATAGTTTATATATGACATTATTTTAATGTTCTTACTGATCTGTATGTATTGTATATTTTTTGTTATGTGTGTATAGTTTATTAGGTATTTCTCTATGTCCTTTCCTCACTAGACTAGTTTTTCTTCTGGAGCACTTAGCCTGGTAGCATCCTGCGTTTCCAACAAGGGTTGTAGCTTGGTGCGTAGTAATGAACATAGATTATAGTTCAGTCCTTCGTCTCTCCTCTGATTTGCCGTTCTAAGAGATGGAGACCTCATCTGCCTTTAATATTTATTAAACATCCTTTGTGACGCAGTTCCGTTAGGCCCTGCTGCTGCCTCCAATGCCTTAGAGGTAGCAGCAGTAGGGGATTCAGCATTATGAAGCTTCATCTGTGGTGGATAATGTGGGAGGGTGGGCTGTGGCACCCTAGCAGTACCAGCTGAACTCGGTTGAGTCTCTTGTTAGGCTGGAAGGAACGTAGAGAGTAGAGGTCCCCCCCCTTTTTTTCTTTTTTGTTTCATTTGTTGATGTCGGCTACCCCCCAAAATTGGGGGAAGTGCCTTGGTATATGTGTATGTATGTATGTATTTATTAAACATCCTTTTCTAGTTTGCACCAAAAATCTATTGCTTAAATAATATTAGGGAGTTTTGTAATTAATTTTCATAGAGGTAGCCTTTTCTATTCACATTTTATTATAAAAAATTACAGTACACAATCTCAAAACAAGACTGAGTGAGTGCCGTACTCCACTCATCGAAGAAATGCTATTATGTCGTAGTTAATATTTCACGCGGTTTCATAAATGCAGGGTGAAGTATAAGGAAATTACTGCTTTTGTATCTTAAAAACTTTATTTGATGGAGTAAATTTCTATTATATTTTTATAAAGTAAAGGAATTAATAACATTCTAATTATTTACATATAGAAAAGTAAAAAGAATTTGTTTTAGTTCTTTATATGAGTAATGCTTAACAAATAAAATTATGGTAATTTACATATTGGAAATGATAAAAAAGTTTTTGTTCTTTATATGCTAAACATATTTTGAAAAATTTTATTTGATTTTTGATCAACAAAATTATATGTTAAAATTATATGTCGTTAGTGTTGGATATTAGATTATTCAAGTATAAAAATATTTGCATAATTTATCAGAATATATTTGTTGCACAGTGATTATTCATCTTCAACAATGTTCTTCATCATGATATTCATCTTCAACAATGTTCTTCAGTATATTTAGAAATTTTTAAATTCCATCCAGCCAGACAATGTTCTTCATTACGATTTTGGCAGTCTTTAAATTCCAGGCAGTCTTGACAACATAACGTCCTTAATTCCAGATATCCCGACGTGTTCCAACGGCAGCAGATGATCTGGCAGTCGAGAAGTGAACAGCTCGCCCACGTCTTTCCTGAAAAGGTGAACGACTTTTTATTAAAAAAATAGTTATATTGATAGTGTTGTTTATTTAAATCATACAATTTAGTTCTTCATAGTTGCATCTTTATCTCAGATATGGATAAGTGAAAGGTCTTCATTTGTTTCTTAATCAACTCCCTACAATACTTATAGAGAAAGTCATAAACTTATAAACCTAGTAGGTTCCAGCTACTAAAGTAAAAAAAAATAGTCCTGTTTTATATGAAATAAATATCAGATTGATTGCAAATGTCATTTTGATAATTGTATAAAATTCATATATTGTTATATTTAAGTATTTAAGTATTTCTTTATCTTATTACAGTCTATAAACTATCGATGCAATATCTATATTTTACGATTTCTGTCTGATTTGTTTGTATCTCCGATTGAGGATCTTATACAGTTTAGTTTTTCATAGTTGCATCTTTATATCAAATATGGATAATGTGAAAGCTGTTCATTTGTTCCTTAACAAACCCACCAAAATACTTATATATAGCCCACGTTCGTTCTGCATAAATTCCAAAGACTATTACAAATCAAAAGAAACATCGTGTGCGGGCTGTGCCACATCTTCGTCTCTAGGATCTAGCGGGCGACCGCCAAGGTACCCTGTACTTCCTTTAGTAAGGGGAAGTAATTGCAATTTATCCGATGTATTAGTAATATATCTTAGTAAAAGGCTAGCCAAGAGCCTTTTAGTGTCTTGACATGTTGGTAACAAGATTCCACTTTCTAAACATTTGGTTTTGTGCACGGTTTCACTAGGAATGATTTAAATGGCCCTTTTCCTTCATTACTTCTTTAACCTTAAAAAGAATTTTGATGGCAAATCATATTGATTTTTTTCATCATACGCGAGGTTTTGCCAGTAGTTCCCAGATTGGATGACTGGTCGCAATTGTGAGAGACCAATACCCTTCTTTTGTATGCACGAACTAACAAACTGCCTTGAACTTTCAAGGATCCAATTTAAGACCACAGGAGGCTTGATGTTAGACGTAGCAGCAGTCCCAATGGAAAGTGACTCCGCCTCTAACTTTCCTTTATCAGGATAAGATTTTATCGAGAGTAAGGAAACATACAGTATGCACACTTCTGCGGGGAAGATGAAAAGTACTGGCAAGATGAGATTGTGTTGTGCCATCTCTCATAGCTCCGTGCTAAGTGTTCTCTTGCTGAAGAGGTTTGTTAAAGAAGGCTAAAAGAAGACTTTAGCCTACATTAAGTATTACAATTGCAGTCAATGGACCTTAGGACCTTGTTTCCATTGATCACATGGAGTACAAGAAAATTTGCCTGGGTTCTACAAACTTCTTTACGGTACAGAAGGAAGCCAGTCATCAGCCTCAGCATGCTGTAAGTTTTGGCAGAAAATTCCATACAAGATAAAATCAGTGACTAAGTTTGTCATCAAATCAGATTAGGTAGTTTACCATAATCTCCACACTTGTAAAATCAGGAAAGGAAGTTTCTTGTTATCTTTGCACTTTTAAAACCAGATTAGGTAGTCTCCCGTTATCTCTATGCTTGTAAAATCAGGAAAGGAAGTTTTCCGTTATCTCTGCACTTGTAAAACCAGATTAGGTAGTCTCCCGTTATCTCTATGCTTGTAAAATCAGGAAAGGAAGTTTTCCGTTATCTCTGCACTTGTAAAACCAGATTAGGTAGTTTCCCGTTATCTCTATGCTTGTAAAATCAAGAATGGAAGTTACCCATTTTCTCCGCACTTGTAAAACCAGATTAGGTAGTTTCCCGTTATCTCTATGCTTGTAAAATCAAGAATGGAAGTTACCCATTTTCTCCGCACTTGTAAAACCAGATTAGGTAGTTTCCCGTTATCTCTATGCTTGTAAAATCAAGAATGGAAGTTACCCATTTTCTCCGCACTTGTAAAACCAGATTAGGTAGTTTCCCGTTATCTCTATGCTTGTAAAATCAAGAATGGAAGTTACCCATTTTCTCCGCACTTGTAAAACCAGATTAGGTAGTTTCCCGTTATCTCTATGCTTGTAAAATCAAGAATGGAAGTTACCCATTTTCTCCGCACTTGTAAAACCAGATTAGGTAGTTTCCCGTTATCTCTATGCTTGTAAAATCAAGAATGGAAGTTACCCATTTTCTCCGCACTTGTAAAACCAGATTAGGTAGTTTCCCGTTATCTCTATGCTTGTAAAATCAAGAATGGAAGTTACCCATTTTCTCCGCACTTGTAAAACCAGATTAGGTAGTCTCCCGTTATCTCTATGCTTGTAAAATCAGGAAAGGAAGTTTCCCGTTACCTCTGCACTTGTAAAACCAGATTAGGTAGTCTCCCGTTATCTCTATGCTTGTAAAATCAGGAAAGGAAGTTTCCCGTTATTTCTGCACCTGTAAAACCAGGTTAGGTAGTTTCCCATTATCTCTATGCTTGTAAAATCAGGAAAGGAAGTTTCCCGTTATCTCTGCACTTGTAAAACCAGATTAGGTAGTCTCCCGTTATCTGTGCTTGTAAAATCAGGAAAGGAAGTTTCCCGTTATCTTTGCACTTTTAAAACCAGATTAGGTAGTTTCCCATTATCTCCAAACTTGCAAAACCAGGAAAGGAAGTTTCTCGGTATCTCTGCACTACAAAGATACACATTTCCACTCCTCTGTTCATTTGCCTGTAAGGAAATGCTTTCACTATTTATATATTTGTTTTGAAATATTTATTTAGGAAATTAGCAATTTTAGTGTTGCAGATCCAGCACTGTTATTTAGTAGTGAATATTATTGTGGCTAGAAATAGATGATATCAAGATAGTAACAAGGTTTGTTTTAGGAAGAGTTGACAGAGTAGCATGACGTATGTGAGAAGGAAGGCCTTGCAACAGATTAATGATGTATGCGTCTGCAAGATATTTAAAAGTCATTGGAGTATGTTTTTGGTTAAACTGCTTGCTATGACTTTCAGTTTATCATTCTGTTCAAGTAGACCAAACAGCCTGGAAGGAACGCACCATAGTCCATTTCTTTTAGCGATACATATTTGCGCTGACTCGCAGCGGTGCCCTTTTAGCTCGGAAAAGTTTCCGGATCGCTGATTGGGTGGACAAGATAATTCTAACCAATCAGCGATCAGGAAACTTTTCTGAGCTAAAAGGGCACCGACGCAAGTCGGTGCAAATATGCATCGCTAAAAGAAATGGACCATAGTTTATCCCTAGGATCACAGTCGTGCTGAAGTCTCTCATTCTTTCAGACTACTGGAAGATTCCAGACAGGCTTTTGAAATTCTAGGCACTGGATCAATTTGGTTTTCCTGCTTACTTGTTTTGCTTTTCGGAGGGTTCTTCAAAGACCAAACTACTTTCGAGATATTGACGTTTCACTATGACCAGTATTCATGTCTTGGGTCTTGGTTACAACACACCTGTTGCTTTATTCAGCAGCTGTGTTCCAAATTGCCTTCAGTGCAGCAGTAGCAGTTAGCAACACTGTGCCAGACGGAGCTATCTGGCGATAGATTTAAGGGCAGTCCTCCAGAACTTCCTCTTCAAGAGAATCGACTATCAAGTAAAAGTTACTGTCGTGGGACTTGTTATAGAAACTATGCACTAGACTTCCGCAAGCACAAACTTGTGAAGAGATCAATAGAGCAGCTAGACCTATGCCTTTAGATCACAAACTGCAGTTGGAGACGGTACCAGAGAGGACCAGAGACATGCTGAGGAACCAACTCATGTCTGCCTCATGCTCTTTGACCTTAGCTTAGAGCAGACTCCTACAGTTGCCGATAATAGCGACGGCAAGACAGGATTATGGGGTAAGCCCACAGCATAAGCGACAGTACTGAAAGGAATATCTATAAGAAAAGTTAGCTCTTATACCAAGGTTAAAGATCACAGTACTATACTCCAGCACAACAATGAACTCTTTTATCGGTGATCAAGATGGTGGTGGATATACTGTGCTATTGCAGAGATCCGCTGTGTAATACAGTACACCTTTAAAACTTTTATCAAGGATCAAGCCATAAGCAGATGTAATGTGTATTACATTGTCTTTGCTATAAGAGCAACAGTGCATCCACCCGTACGAACCTTGAGCGAAGTCCTTTCTTACTATATTTATTACTATCGAATGCTTGCCAAGAAGTTTACATCTGTCTCCTAACCTTGCAGATTAATGTGCTTATGACAGAAGATTTAAATTGAGCTTTATTATTATTATTATTATTATTATTACTATTGGCTGCATCGGCAGAATTCAATTTCTTGTCCAATTTCTCGATTCTACGGACAGTTCTCTTTTCAGGGTTGCTACGTTCAGCTAGCAAGGTGGCGAAGGTCATCAGGTGGGTGAAGGATACAATTCAGGTTAAGGCTTGATGTAATTAATACAAGTACAAGTGATACTCGAAAATTACAACAGGTAAAGTCAGGAGTGGATTGCGACGCGTTTCGGATTGGCTGAGACGCGTGCCGAGATGGGATCAAAGTCAGGCATCCCATTCCTACGCCTACGCTCAGCAGACTGGAATTCCGGACCATGTTCGCCGCCAAAATCTGCATTCGGCCAGACGATTTCTCCATTTGTGGGGGTGTCAGGATCGGGGTTGTCATCATTCTTGGTTCCTAGCGTTGGTACGTCGACAGGATGGTAGGAGGAACATCTCTTGGGTCATATTCAACGCTGGTTTCTCGTTCTGGATTAACAGAGCTTCCAATATTCGTAGGCGCCTGCTGTCAGGGGCGCTGTCGATAATTTTGGTATTGGCGACGATGTCTGCCCGGTTAATTTGGGTGTTATGTCGCTGTAGAGCATGATTTCTTATAGCACCTTGCTGGACGTGGCACGAAATCCTCTTCGAAAGTTTCATAGTAGTCATACTTATGTATTTGGCGGGGCATCCTCAGACTGGGCATTGGTAAGAGTAGACTACATTTGTCTTCTTCAGAGGATCGTTCTCAGGGGGCGCTGGATTGTTTCTCATGATCAAGCTGCGGGTTTTTTCAGCCTGGTAATAGATGATGAGTTTCACTTTCGTGGTCTCATCAGTGGGTGACACGTTGTTAGTGATGATGTCTTTAATGGCCTTCTCATCCCGCTGATATTCTGCGTGCATGAGGCCTTTGTAGTAAAGCTTGATGTCTCTAGATCCGTTGGTGGGGTTGTCGGACCTATCTCTAGTGCTGTCGGACCCCACCAACGGATCTAGAGACATCAAGCTTTACTACAAAGGCCTCATGCACGCAGAATATCAGCGGGATGAGAAGGCCATTAAAGACATCATCATTAACAACGTTTCACCCACTGATGAGACCACAAAAGTGAAACTCATCATCTATTACCAGACTGAAAAAACCCGCAGCTTGATTATGAGAAACAGTCCATCACCCCCTGAGAATGATCCTCTGAAGATGACAAATGTAGTCTACTCTTACCAATGCCCCGGCCAATACATAGGTATGACTACTATGAAACTTTCGAAGAGGATTTCGTGCCACTTCCAGCAAGGTGCTATAAGAAATCATGCTCTACAGCGACATAACACCCAAATTAACCGGGCAGACATCGTCGCCAATACCAAAATTATCGGCAGCGCCCCGGACAGCAGGCGCCTACGAATATTGGAAGCTCTGTTAATCCAGAACAAGAAACCAGCGTTGAATACGACCCAAGAGATGTTCCTCCTACCATCCTGTCGACGTACCAACGCTAGGAACCAAGACCAAGACCCCCAGAATGATGACAACCCCGATCCTGACACCCCCTCAAATGGAGAAATTGTCTGGCCGAATGCTGATTTTGGCGGCGAACGTGGTCCGGAATTCCAGTCTGCTGAGCGTAGGCGTAGGAATGGGCTGCCTGACTTTGATCCCATCTCGGCGCACGTCTCAGCCAATCAGGGAGCTCGGATACCTCTCTCAGCCCAGTCCACTAAGTGAGAGGGGAGACTGCCTGACTTTACGGCTGGCTCGGCACGCGTCTTGACCAATCAGGATTCAGAATTCCTAACTAACCTCTCAGCCTAGGAGGCAGAGCCAAGCTCGTCGTACATCTGCCACCCGAGCCCACAACCTCCGATCGACCAATCAAAATTCGAGGCCCCTCTCTACGAACCAGAGCCGGGATATATAAGGACCCAGATCCAGCCAGAGCCTCACTTCTCGAACGCGTCGCAATCCACTCCTGACTTTACCTGTTGTAATTTTCGAGTATTACTTGTACTTGTATTAATTACATCCAGACTTAACCTGAATTGTATCCTTCACCCATCTGATGACCTTCGCCACCTTGCTAGCTGAATGTAGCAACCCTGAAAAGAGAATTGTCTGTAGAATTGAGAAATTGGATAAGAAATTGAATTCTGCCGATGCAGCCATAGTATTCAACTCCACCTGTTTGAAGGAGGGTCTCCTATCAAAATAATAATTGTAGTTAATGCATCAATGAGAAGTACTGCACAAAAAGACAATTTGATGTGTGAAATAGAAGTTTGTATGTTTGCAAGCATAAAAACTTATAAGTCTTGGCATTTCAAGTAATCATCAGTATAATATTGAATGCAAAACCATATGTACTATGCAATATGTGTTTATGAAATCTTGTTTCATAGTTTTATGTATATTTTTGACATAACTTTAGTTTTGCTGTATTCAATTATTAACGGACAACTTATTTTTTATTTACAATGAACACTAATGTAATAAAAGAGGGATTTGTTCATTATTGAAATTTTATAGATTTAAAACCTTTAACCCCCAGGCATTTTTTTTTTCAAGCATATTTTGCAATATATTTGTTTTAAATTGCTCTAACAGCCTTAATTTTTGTCATAGAGAGGTCAGGTTGGTCTCATTATTTTGGAAAATGCCTGAAGTTTTTCATAAAGTTATTAAAAATATGCAAAAAAAATGTAAAACCCAGTTTTTTGCAAGGACGTACCGGTACGTCCATGGGGGTAAAGGGATGAGTTTTGTGAAACGTACCAGTACGTCCATTTGGGGTAAAAGGGTTAAAGATTATACAGTAAATTATTAATGGACACTGTAATAAAAGATAGAGATTTGGTGTTCATTGTAGTAATTTAAATTTATTGAAAAAATGTAGTTCTTATATTATAATAATTACTGTAATCATTTCAGAAAATCAAACAAGAAGATTCGAAACCTGGGCCATCACGCAAATCGCAACTGTTGCATACTAGAACAAGTTCCACCGGAGATCAGTCTTCTAATTCGAAGCAGCGGAAGTTTAGTTCCGATTTCAGCTGAGGGCAACTTTAAATAGGATTTCCATTTTAATGGAAATGTACTGTGATCTGCGATTTAATTTTATATTCATTTATTTTTCTCGTAATCGTTGTACAGTATAGCTAACTCAACTCATTTCTCAAATTTTTATGTATTTTAAAATTTTTACTATTTTCTTACAGTGAAATTTTCAACGGACAAATATATTTATTGTTTTAAGTGTAAATTAAACCCTTTACAAATACACCTAGTCCTGGGTATACGATTGTTTAATTTTATAAGTTAGGTTCATGCTAAATCAGATTAATTAAAGTACATATAACCATTTTATTTATCATAAATTTACATTGTCCAATAACAGTTTAAGGTACACACTCGGTAGTGTTATTTGGTATAGAAAGGATAATGGAAAATGAACAGGTCATTACACAAAAGTGATATGCTGTGGTCAAAAATCTATTTTTATATTTGTTCAAATATGAATACAAACCATTATTTTTAAATGGGTGTATGACTTTAGAAAAGTTGGAACTACTGTACAGTTAAACTTTAGTAGTAATACAAGCACTTTTTACTTCAGCTGTGAGCAGTACACACATGCTGTTGCTGCCTCTCAATTTTAAATACTGTATTCTAATTTTTTTTTCCCTTCTCTCCAGAATAAACAGATCGAATGTAAACATGTTATGTGTCTGGTAAACCTAGATAATTTAAATGAAAGGTACAAGGATATGCAATATCATCATCATCGTCTCCTATGCCTATTGACGCAAGGGTTCTCCCACCAAGATCTGCACCAGCGGCGACTCCAGGCCGGCTCACGCCGAGTCCCTTCGACGCTCACTGATGCGACCCTCCTACTCACCTGGGCTTCCATAGCGCCTCTCTCAGAGCCCAAGACATGTGACCTGCGTTGATCTCCAACAAGGCTATGCAGTTGTTTCAAATTAAAGTCACAGGAAGTGAGTCGCATTAATGTGGAAACCTGCCATTAACACTAATCACCCTTGTGACTTACAAAAGCATGAGTATTCGCGCTCGTTACGTATGGCTATATGACGACAACCTGAACCTTAGGAAGCCGAGACTATCCCTTGGGTGCCTTGCCGAGTCCTGCTATGGCTATGGAAGCGTTGAAGGGTGTGGTCTTTGCCAATTCTTCCATGGGAGCATTGACTGTTTTTCTACAATTTTGACTCCAGAGAAGGCTGACAAGATTTTGAGTTCTCCTCCTCTTCAAGTTTTCTTCCTCCTTTACCCCAGATTCTTAAAACGCTGCTATTTCTAAGAAGAAAGCATCGAAGAACTCCAAGAACACAGATCAATAGGAGTCGCGAGAGACACCAACTAATCTTTTTCCCGTTTACGTGCTAGACATGCAAGCGGTAATAAGAACCAACCCAGATAGGAAAAGTACTTTGTATCAATAAATGGTAGACGCCTACACTCCTGCTCAAACTCCCATCCAAACAAGCACACACCGTCTGTCAGAATGAAAGACAATGCCCTTTTCTGGAGCCAATGATAGTGTCTCCTCGCTTTTACAGAGCGACGAGACGTTCCCTTACATCGAGAGATGAGTTCCGTGATTATCACCTTGTGAACATTCCTCTTGTACCTCCCGGGTTGCTGGATACAATTCCAGGTGCTCCCACTGTAGGGAAAGAAATCACCTGTCATCTATTCCTTCCTCACATGCCCAGTTCATTCACTAGGAAACTCTTATGCATACCAGGGAACAAGAGTTCCACCGGGTACAGGAAATTGGCAACAAGGTCCATTACCTCCTGGTGACTAGTAAGTACACTATGTGACTGCTTCCTGCCTGATATCCTGCTCACCTACACGCACCACAGGGACCAAAGTATTTGGAACTATATCAGTCTCGGGGCATGACTGCCAAGAGCAAGTCTGTTTCCAAAGGGGAAACAGATCATCAATCTAGCCCTATTTAACTTCTTTGTAGATTTATATGCAAGAGCATGTAAAGTAGTAGTGAAAGGGTCAGGCAAAAAAAGAAAATAAACATGCTTGTTCTTTGAGGAAAGATCTATCAACCAAAATGATTATCAAGACTTTCCCCCCAGTAAGGGGAGGAGGAGCCTCTGGTTTTTAACACCTCAATGTCCTTGCACTTTAGTCTGACACCAGCAGATGCGGAGAGCTCCAAGATAGTATTTGTTTGTCAAGGTTCCTACACTCTCTTAAATCCAATAAACTTGGAGAGGTTACCGTGGTAACTATGACAGTGTAGTCTTAGCACCCTTCATTGATAAAAGACCTCACGAGAAGTGGCATGGTTGGAACTGCTCACATGGCGGGGAGTAAATTTACAAACCCCTAGGCCTGATTGACTAAGATCCTGCCTTCTGCACTCCCTCGAGAAAGAAGATTCTATGTTGGTAAATGGTGCAGAAGGGATGAACTTCTTAGCACACCAGTCGGGTAACTAATGGGCCAACTGGTGCATGAAGACGAGGGATGCTGTTGGTTACCGATTCTCCAGAAAAGTCGGACAGGGGAACGTACTTTTCCTGAAAGACGTAGAAACAACAGTGAGAAATGGAGGAAGGCTAGCCATGCCTCCCTCATCCACAATTATAGTCAAGGATCCAGGCCCTTCGAAGGCAGCCCCAGCTAGGTATTTGGAGTGCTATACCATCAGAATCTACATTAAAGAAAGGTCCTGCAGCCTCCAAAGCCTTATATGGACACTAGTTGCTTCTTCCTCTTCCTCTAAGAAAGGTGCAGAAAGTGCTCCACCTAATTGTGTCTAACCTGGCCACAATGTAGGAGGCAAGAAGGGAGGACAGGAACGCCAAACTTCATTGTATGACGTGGCAGACACATGAAGCAGAGCAGTGGATTACACGAGGCCTTCGGGACGGATACCCCTTTACCGTTTGAGGACCTTTGACCTCCCCCTACTTGCCCTTTGATGGCCTTGCAACGTCAACCCCCAAAATCGCTGGAAGCTCTGTCCTTGACGGTAGAAGTTGAAGCAAAAGACTGGAAGAATGTGCTTGGAGTCATTCAATAGGTCTTCGGAGTTCTAAAGTAGGCTCTTCCTGGTGCAGAAATCAATCGAGGGCTGGAGACTAGTAATCAACGACACATCACGAAACAAGTTTGTTCATCGATGTGTGTTTTCCACTGAGAGGATACCAAGTACTGTACAGCCTGTCATTAGAGAGGAAGCTCTTGGTGGATCTGAAGGAAACGTACTGTATTCCCAAATATCGTGCCCATCGTTATGTCCTACAGTAAATACCTCTGTGCTTTGGACTGTTCACATCTCTCAAAGTATTCACCCGATTGTTCACTCTCTTATCAGCTTAGGCCAACTCTACTGGGATACAGTACTTACCTTCTAAAGATCCCATTAGTAGGCTCAGCAAGGCAGCGCAACCTTTCTTGTTCAAGCGAGAACTCCCAGCTTGGCTGCGTAATGTCTTTGAGGACACCATTCCTAGGAGAGATTCGTTCGACACTGGAGTCTCAACCAGCGATCCCTTCAATGGTGTCCGAAGCATTACCAGTCGGCAGCCAGCAATCTCCTGTCTCATCTGGTTCCAGTGGAGCTTGAAAGTTGGGACTATATTACCTATTAGCTGAACAACAAAAACCTAACCTAGGGACTAAAAATAACCTCCTCACCTCCAGAAATGCTTCAAGTCTCAAATGCATACAAGGAGGGATGGGGAGCACACCTAACAGACCAAATCACTTCAGGGGTGTAGTACCCAGAGAAAAGCTCCTACGTATCGACCTGTTTGAAGTGCAAGAAGTTTGATAGACATTTAGTAGTATTCACGAGCGACAACAAAACCGTCGTACCTTACATCGACAAGCAAGAAGGGGCTGTCTCGTACAGTCTTTGCTGACTGACAAAGCAGGTGCACATTAGGTCAGTGTATAATAATGTATAGCTTTCAGCAAGATTCATTCCAGGCACAGGAATGTACTAGCTGACACAATTAGACGCCAGACAGGTTGTACGTTCTGAGTGGTCTTTTCATCCTCGCTTCTTGCTCTCTGGCAACTGACCTGTTCGTCACA
Source organism: Palaemon carinicauda (assembly GCF_036898095.1). NCBI lineage: Eukaryota > Metazoa > Arthropoda > Malacostraca > Decapoda > Palaemonidae > Palaemon > Palaemon carinicauda. Next base: position 114,041,218 of record NC_090727.1, on the reverse strand, counting down.
TTGCTAAACTAGGCAACTCCTAGATTGAAGTGTCCAAGGATGTTGTCCTACACATTGCCTTCCTTTCAGGCTGAATTGCTGGCTGGTCAATGGAGTGTTGATCACAGTAGGTCCCAGGTGAGTGGGATCCTGATCTATTACCATATTTAATTGCGCTCCAAGAGAACTATCTCCATGGAACACTTTTCTGTCAGACACACCTCGAGAGCTACAACAACCAATGCGTGAATTCGCCTGCACTTCACAGCTGAAGACTATACAGCATGTCCTTTGAGCAAGAGGCTTTTTGCGAGGGACTGCTCAAAGTATGTCTTGGTACCTACAACGGTTTTCTACACTGCTCTAAAGGGGAAATTAAACCATTTATTACCATTGGCCAGACCACTTAGCACAGATAACGGACTTCCTCATCCCTCTCTCTACCAAGAGAAGCACCTTAATCGCAGTTGGTTAATGTTACCTCCCAGCCTTGAGCACAATCCTTTGAGTAACATAGTCCTTCTGCACTTTGTGGGAGCTGTCTTCATCCATGAGAAGCCTTGAGTAGTTTTGCCCATCCCAAGAACTCAGGCCCTGGAGTGGGATGTGACAGAGTTCTCAAGTCTATTACAAGTCCTCCATACTAGCCTTTGAGAAGATCATCAAAACAGATCCAACTTTCTAGACAGTCTTTAGGCTAGCATTAGCTTCGACGAATTGCGTTGGTGAGCTTTTGGTATGTCACCAGTCATTCCTAAGAATGGAAGTTCACCTTTAGCTTAGCTGGTTTTGAGTGCATGGCCAAGACCCAAGCTCCAGCTGTCCACAATACCAGGTTCAAGTCCTCCATCTCCTCCCTGTCCTGCAGGCCCCGTGGTGCTATCTTAAAACCGAGCTCGAAGGTCTTTTCTTATCCCTTTTGTGCATATCTCTCAACCAGCAAGGGGGTTGGAAGTCCAATTGTGCCAAGGACTCACAAGTTAGATATATCAGATCTTCCTTAGCACTCGGGAAGAACCTGTCAGTGGCTAAAAAAAAACTCATACATCTCAGTATGCTTATAAATACGTAAATATTGACTGTCCTAGTGTTCTTAGAATAGAAGAAAAAAAAAAAAAAAGTTATTACATATATTAAAAGTTTTCCGGTTTGGTCTTTTTATGTATAGCTATGATAGCAAATATTCTTAGTTCGTTAATCCATCGTCTTCTCTTCCTTCCCCTGCTTCTTTTGCAGTCTCTAGAGATCCATTCTGTTACTCTTTAAGTCCAATCACTGCAGAACAAAGAACCCAGACATGGCCTTCCACTTGCCTCTGTTTATGGTCTTTTTATGTCTATCTGTAATACCAAATATTCTTAGTTCGTTAATTCATCGTCTTCTCTTCCCTAACCTTGCTTCTTTTAGCTACTATCTTCAGATAGGATTCTGTTTACACCGGGCAACTTTACCTCCCACTACCAGAGGGACTATACCCCAAAGTCCTTGGGTGGCTGATCAACAGCTTAGGTAGCCAGCCTAACTCTCACAAGAAAAATGCATCTCATCTAAGGAAGTGGTTTCAACATGACCTTAGAAGGAAAGGTAGAATGATTGCTTTCTACTCTTAATTTCTTTTCCCTTTTGAGGATGCAGCAGTCTTGGCCGTTATGAGCTGGACTGGACGTCAAATGCAGCCAAGCTTCATGATCAGGTAACCTTTTTTTACAGCAGGATCTGTTCTCATGAGGAGAAGGAACCATGATAATACATTCAATCTCATTTCTTTTAATCATCATCATCTCCTACGCCTATTACGCAAAGGGCATCGATTTCGCAGGTCGTCTCTACCTTGAGCTTTTAATTCAATACTTCTTCATTCATCATCTACTTCGCACTTCATAGTCCTCAGCCATGCAGGTCTGGGTCTTCCAACTCTTCTAGCGCCTTGTGGAGCCCAGCTGAACTTTTGGTGAACTAATCTCTCTTGGGGAGTGTAAAGAACAGGCCCAAACCATCTCCATCTATCCCTCATTTTTTTAACCAGGTTATTTGGAATTTTCCATCTCTTAACCCCCACTGGTTATTTTTTATTCAAGCACATTTTGCAGTTTATATTTTTCAAATTGCTCTAACAGCCTTAATTATTTTCATAGAGGTGTCAGGTTGGTTTCATTCTCTTGGAAAATGCCTGAAATTTCTCAAAAAATTATCAAAAAAAAAAAAAATTTAAATAGCAGTTTTTTGCAAGGACGTATCGGTACGTCCATGGGGGTAAAGGGATGTGTTTTGTGAAACGTACCAGTACGTCCTTTGGGGGTAAAAGGGTTAATAGCAAAAGAAATTGTTTTGAAGATGTATGACTCCAAAATGCATAGGAAACATGTCCAACCTTGCATCATTAGCCACTTAAGCTGTGCCGGATCCGTCGTACATCATGGCTTCTCTAAGATCTCCAGGTCTTCATCCATTACCAGTGGGTAATGTCTGAGTTTCCCGAAGACACTGGATGCCTCATTACAAACAACCCAGGTTTGCTGAGCAGGCTTCTTCCCTTCCGCACGGAATGCTGAAACGACATCGCATCCACTGAAATCAAGGAAAAATATCATCCCTTTGCTCTTTTCTGCAAGGGACAAGTCATGTACAGGACTTCAGATTCTTTTTCTGCAAGAGACAAGTCCTGTACAGGACTTCAGATTCTTTTTCTGCAAGGGACAAGTCCTGTACAGGACTTCAGATTCTTTTTCTGCAAGGGACAAGTCCTGTACAGGACTGCAGATTCTTTTTCTGCAAGGGACAAGTCCTGAACAGGACTTCAGATTCTTTTTCTGCAAGGGACAAGTCCTGTACAGGACTTCAGATTCTGTCCTTGGTGTCAAATCATACAATTTTCACTATGTACATTAGAAATTACAGACCATGGACTGCCTTACTGGTTTCCTTGTACCAACAGAATGTCAACACACAACCAGTGGATTCTGGGTGGCACTGCTGCTGTTAAACTCGGCTGAATAATTATTTAGTGTACCTAAATAATTAGTTTAGTGTCTCGAATGCTGTCCAAAAACTGCCACATCAATTATCTACTGTATATTACATGTAGTGTTTAACATAAATGTTTAATTAGACAGCTGCGCTTGAAGGGACGGTTTGCCTGTGCGGGAAAGCTGTTCCAAGGGTAACTGGGCTTTACATTGCTTTGTATTTAGTTACCTGGATGGTGTACATATCGTAATAGACTTGAATGATACTGGATGAATAATTGGGCAAGGTGTAGGTCATACATTTTTATTCCTCAACCTAGTTATTTCACATAGCTTACTGTGCATGATTGTAGTTAAGGTGGTAAAAGGATGAACCCTCGTCCATGATTGCGATGGAAAAGATTAAAGAGTTAGTGGCGTGTCTGAACATCAGTCAGGATCGAGTCATTGTTGCTGACCTGCCTATATATGCATTAGCCAAGCAGGTCCTAATATCTACAGGAGGAAAAGTTCCTCATAATGTCTGAAGGCTTGAATATTGAGATTGTAGGCGCCTCTCTTTCTCTAGCGACTAATGGTGGAGTAATTGATACTGCAGTGTTCAAATCACTATTTACAGAATTTGTTGTGATCAAACCTGATAACATGAACAATATATGCAAGTTAATATCGTTATAAACTTGAAATGTTATTGATCTTAAATACATGTACCAGACAATGAATTACACAATTTATTACTGTTTTTAGACTCTTAGATTACAGTTATTTCATAACTGTGCAAAACATTATACACTGAAATCCATCGGCACTCTGTTCCAGGACAGTGGTTGGACAGAAGCCCTCATGGAATCAGGTATAGCATCCATGGGACAGTAGATTAATCTCTGACAATTTTGAGCATCGATTTGACACAACATATGCACCAGATAATAGCATGCAGTTTGTCCAAGCTAGACTCCAACATCATCATCATTTATGAACAGTTTACCCCCACGGAATTCAAAGACATTTGTAGAGTACGCAATACTCGATGTCCTTCCTACAATACTAGCACCAACATTATGTTTAATGTCTACTGATAATCTAGTTTGAAAGCTGAAACTAGATTAATACGAGGACACGGGGCAATGTGACAAGAAAGACGAAATTCCCTTAAACTGGGAAACTTCCGTAGAGAAAATGATAAAAGGCGAGCTGTTAAAATTTCTGGCTGATAATATTACCAATATGGCCATGGTGACCAGGGAAGGAGATGCTGTTAGAAACTGTACTATCAGTCTGGCTGAGGTGCATCATGCAGTCATGAAGCTGATATATGGATCTGTGTGCATGCCGGGCATGCAACATAAGCAGGTTGAAAAATTCATCTTGGTCAAAGCCTGCGACACAGATGCTGTCGTCATTGCAGCCAGGATTCTGTAAGAACTTCAGGAACTTGTTTTGTGCGCTTGTACTTGGTGAAATATGCTAGTATTGTAGGAAGGACATCGAGCATTGCGTACTCTTCAAACGTCTTTGTACTCTGTGGGGGCAGACTGTTCATTAATGATGATGGGGTTGGAGTCTAGCTTGGACAAACTGCTTGCTATTATCGGGTGTGTATGGTGCGTCAAATCGATGCTCAACATTGTTAAAAATTAATCAACAGTCCCATATATGCTCTATATCTGATTCCATGAGGGCTTCTGTCCAACCACTCTCCTGGAATAGTGCTAATGGATTTCAGTGTATAATGTTGTGCATAGTTATGTAATAACAATGCTAATCTAGAGACTAAAAATACTAATAAATCATTGTGTTATTGTCTGGTACATGTATTTAAGATCAATAACATGTCAAGTTTGTAATGATACTAACTCGCATACTGTTCATGTCACCAGGTTTGATCACAACAAATAAATAGTGAATTGAACACTGCGGTATCAATTACTCCACCATTAGTCGCTAGAGAAAGAGAGGCGAATATAATCTCAATATGCAAGCCTCCAAACACTATGACGAACTTTTCCTTCTGCAGATTTTAGGACCTGCTTGGCTACTGCATATATCGGCAGGTCAGTAGCAATGACTAGCTCCTGATTGAGGTTCAGAAACACCACTACCTTTCAGATCCTTTCCACCGCAATAATGGACGAGGGTTCATCCTTTATACTTTGACTACAATCATGCACAATAAGGTATGTGATACAACTAGGTTCATGAATAATAATGTATGAAGTATACCTTGCCCGATCATTCATCCAGTATCATTCAAGACTATAGCGATATGGACATCATTCAGGTAACTAAATACAAAGCAATGTAAAGCCCAGTTACCCTTGGTATAGCTTTTCCAGCACAGGCAAACCGTCAATTCGGGTGCAGCCGTCTAACTAAACATTTATGTTAAACTACATTTAATATACAGTAGCTAATATATGTGGAAATTATTATTCAGCATTTTGGACACTAAACGAATTATTTAGGTACACTATAGACTCAAAAAACAACGATCATCCGAAGAACAAGTGTATATTCTGAATGCTGTGTTTCCCGATCGTGTGGTTCCCAGCCACTTGGTTCCAAATAGCATGATTCCTAATTGTGGCTACCAGTCATATATAGTAGTTACACAACGATGATCATGGAGAGCAAGAGTGCGGAGACCTTTCCTGTGAAGACAAAACAAGAAAGGAAAGAGACAAGGAAATCTCAGCGCTAATGGAGGATAGATCTCGTAGCTCATACAAGCGATGAAAACAATCACTGATTCTCTTCCACCGGTATCATGCAAGGAAAGCTAATGTCAGAAGTTCTGTGCCCCAAAAGTTACTGGAGACTAAAAAGCCTCCAATCAAGCGTGGGTGAACAGCGTACCAGTGTATTCCCAGGGAACAGATTGTTCCAGATACGTAAACTCTTAAGAGGCAAGACGTCCTTCCAAGTAGATATGTTTCCAGTACGTACCATTCCTCCTACACGTACGCTGAGAGAGATCGGTCTGGTGTGTATTACTCGGCTGCCTTACCTTGCCTTATTGCCTTATTTTTTGTTTGGGTTCCCCCAGGTCCCTCAGTGTGAGGCACCTCGTATATCCACCAGAGAGTTGCTAATGCATCTTCCAGTCTTGGATGGTCTGGGATGCATCTTAGGTATTTATCGAGCTTATTCTTAAACACATCTACGCTCACTCCTGATATGTTTCTTAGATGAGCTGGCAGCACATTAAATAGTCGCTGCATTATCTGGGAGAGAGAGGAAGACTTAATCATGTAGCGACTGGTCACACCAAGACTGCTCAAGCAGTGACTTTGCATTTAGATACTGGAATGCAGCAGAAGGACCCTTTGAGTGTGGCGATCGTGCTCGTAAAATTCATTTGCACGATGATCGTCCACGTGGCTCTCAGCTGTTCCAGCTTCACTGAAAAGGTTTGTAATACGAGTAGGAACAAACAACGGTTTATACTTTTAACTCAATTCTGCTATCATTTCCACGCATACTACACTAGTTAACCCTTTTACCCCCAGGCTATTTGGAAATTTCCAATCCTTAACCCCCAGGGGGTTATTTTTTTCCCAACACATTTTGCAGTATATTTTTTTTAAATTGCTCTAACAGACTTATTTTTTTTCATAGAGAGGTCAGGTTGGTCTCATTCTCTTGGAAAATGCCTGAATTTTCTCAAAAAAAAAAAAAAAAAAATATGAAGAAAAAAATTTATAGCATTTTTTTGCAAGGACGTACCAGTACGTCCATGGTGGCAAAGGGATGGCTTTTGTGAAACGTACCAGTACGTCCTTTGGGGGTAAACGGGTTAAACAAAATAGTAAGGTCGCAACATTGCCAATAGGTAGAACGATTATATAAAATGTTAATCATAAAAACCTTGATGATAAGAGACAGGAAGCTTGAACATTGCAGCGCGTAGATCCTGATTAGCAGACCGATACTTCACCTCTGGTCTCGAGTTATCTCTTGACGGGCTACGGGGGTCTCCCTTCTCTTGGCTTCCAACCAAACCTGTAAAGAAAGTATCTTTAAATTTGGGTAAAAATTATTGTTGAATATGATTTTAACCCTTTTACCCCCAAAGGACGTACTGGTACGTTTCACAAAACTCATCCCTTCACCCCCATGGACGTACCGGTACGTCCTTGCAAAAAAATGCTATAAAAAATTTTTTTTTTTTCATATTTTTGATAATTTTTTGGGAAAATTCAGGCATTTTCCAAGAGAATGAGACCAACCTGACCTCTCTATGACAAAAATTAAGGCTGTTAGAGCAATTTAAAAAATATATACTGCAAAATGTGCTGGGGAAAAAATAACCCCTTGGGGGTTAAGGGTTGGAAATTTCCAAAGAGCCTGGGGGTAAAAGGGTTAAAATATCATAAAGGTAACTTTCTTTTACAATATTTAAAAACCTTAAAATATATTTAGGAAAAAAATCTTTTCGATATCAACTGTTGGTCCTAGATAGTGTAAAAAAAAATAGTCTTTGTTACAAGAATCTTGTATTTTACTTTATCAATTCAGTAATATAAAAAACAGGTAATTCATAGCAATACTAAACAAAAGTTCAAGTATTTTGTATTTTTCATAACTACAAGATACAAATTTGAGACTTGAAGGAGTATGACTTCAGCAAAGTAGAACTTTTAACAAGGGAAACAATGATTGCCTCCTGGGTGGGAGGTAGACCTTGCTAAACCCAGCAGGTATAGCGAACTTTGACCTTTAACTTAGGACTTGCAGGGTGGGCGAGGGGGAAAGTGTAACTTTAAAATATCTCCTATTATTATTATTATAAGTTACAACCCTAGTTGGAAAAGAAGGATGCTAAGTTACAACCCTATAGTCCATTTCTTTTAGCGAGTCATATTTGCACCGACTCGCAGCGGTGCCCTTTTAGCTCGGAAAAGTTTCCTGATTGCTGATTGGTTGGACAAGATAATTCTAACCAATCAGCGACCAGGAAACGTTTTCCGAGCTAAAAGAGCACCGTTGCAAGTCGGTGCAAATATGACTCGCTAAAAGAAATGGACTATAGTTGGAAAAGAAGGATGCTGTAAGCACAGGGGCTCCAATAGAGAAAATAGCTCAGTGAGGAAAGGAAATAAGAAAATATAGCTTAGATAAATACAAATTACCATGAAAATTTTGTGATTTGTTCCTGAACGTAATAAAAACCATCGATCTGCAATAATAGACTCGTCCTAAGGAAGGGGGAATTCCCCTATAACAACTCTGGCTGGTTAGCTAAGCTGAAAGTCAATTTCTGTCAACCTCTTTTAATATCTGACCACGAAGATATTGCAGGTGTTAAGTTAGGTCACTACCAGAAACCGGTAGGCCATCACTGAAGAATTTATATCCCTCACGATATGAGCCCTGCTGCTTCCTCCGATGCCTTAGAAGACCGGAGAGGTAGCAGCAGTAGGGGATTCAGCATTATGAAGCTTCATCTGTGGTGGATAACGGGGGAGGGTGGGCTGTGGCACCCTAGCAGTACCAGCTGAACTCGGTTGAGTCCCTTGTTAGGCTGGGAGGAACGTAGAGAGTAGAGGTCCCCTATTTTGTTTTTGTTTCATTTGTTGATGTCGGCTACCCCCGAAAATTGGGGGAAGTGCCTTAGTATATGTATGTATGTATGTATGATATGAGCAGAGAAATAGGAGCATATACAATCCATCTGTCCTCCCCCTTGCATAGGAGGATGAAGGGGGGCGAGATACGTCTATACAAATAAAATTGTAATGAAAAGTTACTTGGTTACGTAGCTTGTTGCATTTAGTGTCCAGTCCCGCAACATAACGCCACAACTTTTACTTCCCCAGGAAAGAAAAGAAAGGGAAAATGGCCAGAGATTTTTACCTTCATTTCTAGACTTACGTTTGGATCGCTATCACAGATGAGATGTTTCTTGTCTTGTGTGGTAGCAAGGCTCACTATGCAAGTTGCTGAGGACCTACCACAAATCCCTGGGTAAAAGTTGTGGAAATTTTCCTGAATGTTGTCTGGCACTTACAGACTCGTTTTCAGCACTTGTACCACATCATCATCATCATCAAGTACGGGGTGTTCGATGTCGAACGGCCGTGGCCCTCTGCACAAAACATCTCCATTCATTCTAGTCTTGAGCCTTCCTTTCCAACTCCACCATCGTTAGCCCGCAAATCTCCTTGATATTGTCACTCAATCTAGTTTTAGGCCTTCCTCTCGTTCTTGTACCATAGACTGATCCAATTAGTAGCGTCCTTTCCAGAGTATTGTATTTCCGAACCTGGTGTCCAATAAAAGTTAGTTTTCTTTCATCCAAAATGTCAAGTAATCTTTTTTCAATATTGATCTTTTGTAGAACTTCCACGTTAGTCTTTTTCTCAATCCAGCTTATCCTCACGACTCTTCTGTAACACCATAGTTCAAAACTTTCTAATCTTTTCCGATCTGTAGCTTTTAAAACCCAACATTCTGAGCCGTATGATGCGATGGGGAAAACAAGTGATTTGAGAAGCCGCTTCTTTGTGTTTAGAGTGATATGTCTGTCTTTCCACACATTGCTTAGTGCGATGGTTGCATTCTTTGCAATACCAATTCTTCTTTTGATCTCTTGGGAGTCGTCTCCATTATTGGTGAAAGTTGCTCCGTGGTAAGTAAATTCAGTGACATTATCTAGGGCAACTCCGTCTAGTAGGATTTCTTGATCAGACGGGGCTTTTTGACACTTCATGACCTTTGTTTTCTTAGCATTTAGGTACAGTCCCACTTTTTCACTCTCAGCTTTTACTTTTGATACTAATGTTTGGAGGTCCTCCATACTTCCAGCGATTAAAACCACATCGTCGGCGTATCTGAGATTAGTGATCTTTTGTCCTCCAACAGTTATGCCTCCTTCGTAGTCTTCAAGCGCATTTCTCATTATGGTTTCCGAGTAGATGTTAAAGAGGTGGGGAGAAACAATGCATCCTTGTCTGACACCTTGTCCGATGTTAAACCAATCCGTTAGGCCATAAGATGTTCGCACTGCTGCTTTCTGTTGATTGTACAGTGCTTTCAGAAGTGAGATGACATGAGGTGGAAAACCCATAGAGTACATGTCGTTCCATAAGATGTCCTGTGCAACTGTATCAAAGGCTTTAGTGTAGTCAATAAAACAAAGGAATATGTCGATTCCTCGTTCTCTGTTTTTTTCAAGGATCATCTGGTGCCTTTCCCAGGACGGAATCCTGCTTGTTCGTCAGCGATTTCTTCGTTCAGTTTGTTTGCCATTCTCTTAGCCATGATTTTCAAAAGAATTTTGCTTCTGTGACTAAAGAGGGAGATTGTCCTATTATTGCTGCATTTCTTAGGGAGGGGGACAAAGACTGACTCCTCCCAGTCGTCTGGCCATTTGTTTTCGATCCAAATTTTATTGCAGAGCCTGTGGTAGATTATCTCGACGTTCTCACCTCCATTCTTTATCATTTCGGCTGTGAACTGATCGTTTCCTGGACTCTTTCCAAGTTTGAGTTCTTTAATAGCTTCTCTAATCTCATCAATCAGAGGAGGTGGTTCTGGTTCTGAAGACACTTGCCCGTATGGGACTGGTGTTACAATGGATTCATTTCTTTTGTAGAGATTTGTGCAGTATTCTTTCCATATGTCTTTGACTTCCTCTCTGTCACAAAGGATTAGGTCATCTTCATCTTTGATGGTGTCAACAGATGGCTTGAATTTCTTGGTGAGGTTTTTTACACCATTGTACATTTCTTTGGTAGAGTTGTTAATGGAATTTACTTCAATCCTTTGGCATTGTTCTTGTATTAACTTTTCCTTGTCTTTCCGCATCATCCGTTGAATATTGCAGTTCTGGGGTAGTTTGTAGCGATACGTCCAAGCTTCCTAATTTGCTTATTATCGCTCCGACTGTTATCTTGTATAGAATAAAAACGTTTGGAAATGGTCTACGGATCTTAAATATGTTGTGTAAGGGGGGGGGGGGTCCGGGAGGGCGCAGCCCCCTGGGTAAGGACACGGCTTTTAGCATAGGTTAGGTGGGTTTTTTAAGTTAGCTTCTCCCGTTGTACTTGTAGGTAAGGAAACTGTTGTGTAAGGGAGGGTCCGGGGGGGCGAAGCCCCCCTGGGTAAGGATACGGCTTTTAGCATAGGTTAGGTGGGTTTTTTAAGTTAGCTTCTCCTGCCAAAATCGTTTTTAGAACGACGGCCATAGTTCAGAATATTCCTGTTTTCTACGGGATCTGGCCGTCACCCTACAAACACTCCCAGTTCTGTTGTCTGTAAATTGTTTCCTCAACAGGATCATTGATTCCTTTTACTTTGAGTTGCCTTCTAAGCTCAACTTCTTTTATGGTTTCTTCCGATATCCATTGATTCCTTTTGTTGGTTTTCTTGGTAATGGTTTCTTCTGCAACTTTTAGAAACATGTCCTTTCCTTCGTTCCACAGTTCGTTTGGGTTTTTTTCGTCTTCACATTGTAAAAGAGCCTCAAAGCTATTTGAAATTTTGACAGAATAATTGTTATCAAGGGTTTTGTAGTCAAAGCGAATTGGTTGAGGTGGTTGTGTCAATTTCTTAAGTTGTAGTTTGATCTCGGCAGCCAGGAGTTGGTGGTCGCTTGATCTCGGCAGCCAGGAGTTGGTGGTCGCTTGATCTCGGCAGCCAGGAGTTGGTGGTCGCTTGATCTCGGCAGCCAGGAGTTGGTGGTCGCTTGATCTCGGCAGCCAGGAGTTGGTGGTCGCTTGATCTCGGCAGCCAGGAGTTGGTGGTCGCTTGATCTCGGCAGCCAGGAGTTGGTGGTCGCTTGATCTCGGCAGCCAGGAGTTGGTGGTCGCTTGATCTCGGCAGCCAGGAGTTGGTGGTCGCTTGATCTCGGCAGCCAGGAGTTGGTGGTCGCTTGATCTCGGCAGCCAGGAGTTGGTGGTCGCTTGATCTCGGCAGCCAGGAGTTGGTGGTCGCTTGATCTCGGCAGCCAGGAGTTGGTGGTCGCTTGATCTCGGCAGCCAGGAGTTGGTGGTCGCTTGATCTCGGCAGCCAGGAGTTGGTGGTCGCTTGATCTCGGCAGCCAGGAGTTGGTGGTCGCTTGATCTCGGCAGCCAGGAGTTGGTGGTCGCTTGATCTCGGCAGCCAGGAGTTGGTGGTCGCTTGATCTCGGCAGCCAGGAGTTGGTGGTCGCTTGATCTCGGCAGCCAGGAGTTGGTGGTCGCTTGATCTCGGCAGCCAGGAGTTGGTGGTCGCTTGATCTCGGCAGCCAGGAGTTGGTGGTCGCTTGATCTCGGCAGCCAGGAGTTGGTGGTCGCTTGATCTCGGCAGCCAGGAGTTGGTGGTCGCTATTACAGTCTGCTCCAGGTCTAGTTTTAACATTTTTTACACAACTTTTCCATTTCTGGTTGAAGATGATATAGTCAATTTGGTTGCGGGTTTTCATGTCTGGAGACGTCCAAGTGTAGAGATGGCGAGGATGGTGTTCAAACATTGTGTTTGTAATCAGCATGTTGTTGGCACTACAAAATTCTATGAGTCTCTCTCCACGTTCGTTTTGCTCTCCTAGTCCAAAGCGGCCTCAAGTTTTGTTAGGTGTCGAGTTCTTGCCTATTTTGGCATTCATATCTCCCATAATTACCTGCAAATCACGATTTGGTATGGAGTCTATAGTTTCTTGGAGGCTGTCATAGAAGCTATTTATTTCGTCTTCATTCGCTGTGCTAGTTGGGGCATAGCACTGAACAATAGTAATGTAATGTGGTTTTGCTTGGATTCTTAGTTTTAGAATTCGGTCGCTGATTGGGCTGTAGCCAATTAGAGCTTTAGATGCTTCTTTTCCTAGGATTATAGCAACTCCATGGCTGTATCCATCTTCTTTACCAGAAAAGATGACATGATGATTTCCATCTGTTCTGAAGCTACCAAGTCCATTCCAGTTAGTTTCAGCTAATCCAAGAATTTGGAGGCCATAGTTATTCATTTCGATGCAAACAGTGTTTAATTTGCCCTTTTCTTTGAGTTTCCTAACATTCCAGGTTCCAATATTGATTTTGTTTCTCAATTGAAGGTGTTTTCTTGTTGTTCCAGTAGCCTGCTTATCATTGTCAGCCAGGTCACTCACTGAACAACGCGCCCCTTGGTGACCCACGCGACGGGCGATGTGGTATGAGTTTTCATTTGGTTCACTATTCATGGTGTAAAGGGTTGACAGGGGTTAAGAAAAAGCTGAGTGGGGACCCCCAGGTTCCTTCTTAACTCGCAGTCTCCAGCTTACTAGGAGAAGATTTCTCTGCCGTTGAACAGTTGGTCCGATAACGGATTGTTCTGAGCTTCCGCCAGACAAAAATCCACCTGAAGGCAGCTTGTCAGCTGCACTGACTGTGATTTCAGGTGAAAACCACTGCCTTGCAGCCAGCAGCTTCACCGTGACCCTGGTACGGGGAGCTTCTGGGGTGCTGCTCCTTGCTCAAGGGAGCCCCAGGGATGCAGTTTATAGTCTTACCCAGGACATACTTGTACCACGGACAGATTCTTATTAAAAGCCAATACCCCTGGCTTCATAAGCCCACATTCTAGCAGGTTTGAATGTAGACTCTTTAAAAGCGATGTACAGTAAGTGCGAATGATGTTTTCACGAAACCAGAACGAGACTACATTCTTGGATATCAGCTTCTTGACCCTTCAAAGGCTAAGGAACAGCTTTTTGAGGTAACACTGTTGTAGCACCCTCACAGGACATAAAAGCAGATCCCGATTGCTAGTTGCAATATGGAAAGAGGATATGAAGAAGGATTCGAACCCGGAGTGTTTGACAGCTGGGTTCTGGGTATTGGTCGAAAACTCCGGGGGCAAACGTAAATGAGATTGTCTTCCAAAACTTGGAATGGCTCGTTGAATATGAGGGGTCACGCAATTCACCCACTCTCTGCACAAAAGCTAAGGCAAGAAGGAAGACAGTCTCGAGTGTCAGATCTCGAAATGACACTCTCCTCGGGGGTTCGTACTGCAGCTGCTTGAGAAAGCTAAAAACACTTTTGACGTCCTATTCTGGTGGTCGGAGTTCTCTAGGAGGGAAAAAAGTGCTCAAAGCTCCTCATTAACATGGACAAGGTCCACATCCTTGAGTCTAAAGACCTGGCTCAAGGCTGAATGATAGCCTGTCATCGCGGAGACTGAAAAGAGCTTCTCTCAGCGAAGGACGATGAGGGAATCAGCTACCAGTTCCACAGAGGCTCTGCCGGGACAAGTATCCTTTTTACAACACCAATCGCAGAAGATGGCCCACTTTCCCTCAAAGACAGTTGCAGAGGATATCACATGTATCCAGACCTCTGTTGTAGTTCCTTGTGAAGAGCCTTTTCGCTTGTAGAAGATACTGAATAGTAGCCAACCATGAAGTGACATGAATGCCTCACAGAGTGGTATCTTTGCAGATGGGGCTGACAGAGGAAACTGGGTCACTGGTGTAGTTCTTTCCGTACCTTGACGAGGAGCCTCAGCAAATTCGGAAATCATTTGGCGTGTAGCCACTTGCGAGCCACCAGGGTCATTCTGATATTCAGGGTCGTCAAAACACTGTTGATGACGCAAGGTATCAGACTGAAGGTGGAAAGACAGAGGCATCCATGTTGTTCCCGTGATGCTGGAAGGCGTCCTTCATTTCTAACAAATCTGGGGGACATCTACGCTATTATCAAACTCTGTACTAAAATTCCAAATGGAATTTGTATTTTGTTTTATATATTACATTTTGTTTTAAGTAGCATGGTCACTAGAAGACAGTTAGCTTAGTTTCAAGTATTTAACTACCCCCTTGGTTGTTAACAGCTCACTGCCTTCCGGCGGCCGTTTTGTGGTTTTAACCTAACCAGCCACTAATGCTTTGCTTTCTTCCTGAGGTTGACGGAAACTTAAGCCAGTTACGGAGGCGCATTCCATCGCTGAGGGTATAGTAACTCAAGCTCCTGTTCTTGGTATAAGAATGGACATTGCACAGCTAGACATTTAACATGACAAAGAATACTTTCTACATGTCCTTTGAAGTGATGAAGAGTACTATCGCCATGTAAACTCTGTTTAACCCCAACCAGGAAGAAGCTTTCTTTCATCGCAGTCCATCTCTACACGTACTTCGCCTTCGTCCCAGGATGATACCGGGATATCATAAATTGTACTACGTGGACTCCAGTTTGGACTATGAGTATATATTTATTTACTTAAGTTTTCTAAGGTATTTGGAAGAAGCTGAATGACTGCGGTTCCCCCTTGCTTCATGATGGTCAACTTTGTGTATTAGCTGACGCATCAGCACCTGGATGAATTAGGATATTTAGCAAATACAATAAATTGCTTGAATTTTTTTACATTATAATTATCCTTAGTTAATTCCCAGTGTTTGTAAATTAAAATTCAGCGCAAACTCTGTAGGGAAGTTTATAGAGCTGGAGGTGCTGATGGCATCTCCAACAGGTCGACTTGTTGACACTTTTCTGTTTGGTCCCTCAGGTGTGTGCAGTACCCTTCTTCAGGTGTGTCTGTAAAACAGCAGAATCTCCAGAGGGAAGGGAGTCAAAAGTAGAAATCCCTGCTAAGGTTCTCATCACTCTAGATTGTCCCTCAACTCTGGTTCCACCGGAACCAAAGGTGTGGTTAGATCGGTGGCGTTTAATAAATGATTGCTTCGATAAGCAAGTAGAAAACCAATCAAGTAGTGATTGGTTACACCGAGATCTCTCAAGCAATGAAGGAGCGTGAAGAGATTGAAATCATAGTGATTGTGTTCATGGAGCTCATGTGCGTGATGATTGCGCGAATAATGTTCGTGCTCATGGTACTCATGCCACTGGAATACGATGTCTGCTAACACCATCACAGTTGTGTTGCTAGTTGATTGTACAGTATGTTCCACCATGCTCATTCGATTGAGTTGTTGTCTCTGGAACACTTAGAAGAAGAAAGGGGAAGAGGGCAGCACTTACACCATCACAGTTGTTTTGCTAGTTGATTGTATGTTCCACCAAGCTCATTCAATTGGGTTGTTGTCTTTGGAACACTTTGAAGAAGAAAGGGGAAGAGGGCAGCACTTACACCATCATGTTTGTGTTGCTAGTTGATTGTACAGTATGTTCTATCATGCTCAATCGATTGAGTTGTTGTCTCTGGAACACTTAGAAGAAGAAAGGGGAAGAGGGCAGCACTTACACCATCACAGTTGTTTTGCTAGTTGATTGTATGTTCCACCAAGCTCATTCAATTGGGTAGTTGTCTCTGGCAGTCTTAAAAAAGAAAGGGGAAGAGGGCAGCACCTATAATCTTGCACAAGGGTATGTGCACTCGTGTGAACACCTGTACCATGTAGAGAAACATATTCTTAGAGAAGGAAACATTTCCAATACTAAGCCAAAGCAAAAGCGTACAAGGATCATCTTCCCCAGTGGTGATTTTCTTGGTGTTTCTTAAAACGTTGGCATCAACGAAACGTCCCGGGACAGGTGAGGGATGACGGCAGCTGCCAACGTTCTGACCCGCAGCAGTTGTGTTTGGTCTCACATGAGATCTAGCAATGGTAGCAGGAGCACCTAAACACCCTCTCGTTAGGAGTCTTTGATTTTGCTACAGTACTGTTCCTCCTACGAAACCCTGCAGGGGAATCGATCTATGTCTCACGAGACCCAGCCCAATAGGCTGTCGTGTGCTTTTGTGAACTTTTTCTTTCTGTTCATAGTGGCAGGTATAAAGTCCAAAGGTTTGGCAACAAGCGAAGGGGATGCAGGAACAGGTGAGGTGACACGAGAAGGTGAGCACATACACTTCAGTTCCCCAGAGACCTCAGTTCTTGTGAAAATACAGAACTGGTAGCAGGTACTGTACATGATCACATGTGCCGCATACTAATACGTCCACATGGGGAAGAAAATGTTCCTGATAATTACAATTGTATCTCGCCTTACTAACGAGGTGAGAGGATATTTGAATCTTCTTATCAAGTGGATATGTTCTTAGTCCGCGCAAAACAACGACTTCTTTGCCAGAAGTAGCAGTGTGTGGAGGTGCAGGCACGGTCGAGGACATTACTCCTAGTATGAGACCAAGAACTATGAGCCAATATTGTAGCTGTGGGACAATTTTTTATACGCATTCCCCTCGGTAAAAGACCAAGTACAGTAGAAGGAGCAGCGCATAGCAATACTTTTCGACAAGCACCGATTCTCTCCCTCTCTCTGCCAAAAAAGAGTGAGACACATTTTCCAGAATTGGGAAAAGAAAGGTACAGTATTATCCTTCCATCCCGACCGACAGCTAAGACTGTAAGAGAATTGCGAGTGCCGATGTTTCTTCCCATTATGGGACAACTCTCGTCACTTCCGAGCACCATTAAAAGGTATGTGAACAGTCATACCGCGTACCAAGACACCTCCCCCTCCCTAGTGTTGTGTGTGCCAATGTTTCTTCCCACTATAGAACAACTCTCAACACTCACTCAAGATGGGGGGGGGCCCCTCCTGGTTTCACACTGTCTCTCGCAAGGAGAGAGAATGTGTAGGAGTCGTGCGTATGCCCCTCCTATTAATCGGTCTCCCTGGACTTCTTTGATGACGTCTTCTACTTAATCTTCTTCTTGAAGTTACCACGACGACTCTGACGATGATAAGGAACGAGAGAAGGGAGAACTTGGAAGTTCATCTTATCCGAAGTCTTGCAATTAATGACGACGCTCTCACCCGGAAAGAGACGGCAATAGGTAAACCATTTTCTACGTCCTTAGAGCGATATCCACGGAAAACCAATTTATTTGTGTTCACGTTGCTGTCGTCATCGTAAGGCCAAACTAGCGAGGGATAGAACAGCAATAAACAGGCCAACTGACACGAAAATGTACGTTGGATAATGGCAGGTAGCACAACAAACAAAATCTCACAATTACTGATATCTGGAAACAATGTACAGTGATACCTCTGGATACGAAAGTTTCTACTTACGAAAAATTCAGGGTACGAAAAGCGATACAAAGATTTTTATGCCCCAGTATACGAAAAAATTTTCAGGATACGAAAAGCTTACGATATCCCAACCCGTCGCCGAGAGTACAGTACCTTTTTTTTTTCAGGGTAGCAACCCTTAATCAAGGTGTACAGGTAACAATACACCTTCACTGATCCAAATGCTTTACATACAGTACCGTAACTTTTAAACAGTAGTAAAGAAAACGGACCGATTTCTTAGGGCTTGGGGGGGATAACTAGGCCATAACTATATTATTGAATAATTTCATGGTGGTTTCTGGAATGGATTAGGCTGTTTTTAACGGTTAGGTGAATTACTGAATAATAGAAATGGCTGCATTGCATATTTATTATTACAGTTTAGTGTGTTTATGAAAGAAAAGGTGTCTTTTTGTAAGGCTTGGAATGGATTAGGCTATTTACATGTAAACGCGACTCAGGATACGAAAAAATCAGCATACGAAACCGTATCCTGAACGGATTACTTTCGTATGCTGAGGCATCACTGTATAACTTTGGCTTCTTCCACTAATATCCCTCAAACATGTTGGCTTACTAGTAGTCCTACATTTATTCGGTCAAAGAAAAAGCAAATGATTAAAACAGTTAGATTAAGAGGCAACAGAGCAGTATGTCTTCGTTGAACTGCAGCCAAAGTCAGTTAGGGTTACTCTGAAGTCGTACTCCTATTATTCTATTAAAGGAGAACGGTTTGTATTTGAGTAGGAACAAACAAACATAAAATCTGTAAATCTCCTAAACAATAAGGGTGAAAATTATATAAAACACAAAAAAAGCAATGAACTTGAAATCAGTTTGGGCCAAATGTTAGAAATCATCAGTTTCTTGAAGAATTAAACTCTGACAATTTTAAAAACTATAATTATATCTTTGAAAATGGGCTCATTATCGTGCCTGACATTTAATTCTAATATGATTGGACATATAATCCACACAGCCCCTAGGCTTATAGCATCCCACATCTTGCTTTTCCAACTAGGGTTGTAGCTTGTCAAGTAAAAATAATAATAATATGTTAACATTAACACCACCAGATAAATGATAAAACATGTATACAGTATTATAAACACAAGGAAGCTGTTCATAAATTGTAGTGCAGTCATAAATTTCATAAATTGTGATAAGTGTCCTAACAGTGGCTGTTACTTTACGTTAAGCAAAATTCATTACGTTTTTGGAAGCAACACAAAAACTTTTGTAATTAAAATAAAATTGCATCATTGTATCTCTACTATAGATTTTTTTTTTTAGAAATGACCAATTTTGAGGTATAGAAAATTGTCCCCTTCATTAACTTCTCTTCTACCAAAACTGAGATGATTGGAGTGTAAAAGATAATCTCAGATTCAGGAGTCTTTGTAGTTTGTTGGGACAGACTGAGAGAAAATACATTTCACATGGGAATCAGATAAAGCAATACCACCTAACCTAGGAGCTGTATCCTTACCTAATTACCTTGCGGGGGGCAACAGCCGCATGTAAACCCATTATAGAATACTGTATTCTTAGCTTATGTTTATTGCTGTCCTTCGAATCGAAGACGACTTCTGCTTCGCTGTGATGGGGATGAAGTTAGATCTGTTGTCGTTGGTGCCATCTTGCATGGCTGTGAAGACCAATTCTGGATCCACACACTCTGCCACACAACTGGCAAGTCAGGTCTGGGTTGACCGGGGGTATCCGATCTCGACGGTTTTGTCTTCTCTCCCTGCGCTGTTGTCTTGCCTGGTACCGGGTATCTTCAAGTTTATTGACTCCAGCTTTACAGAGTGAGCGCCATAGCGGTCTGTCAGAGGCGTTCATTTCTAGTTGCTCAGGTTGTATGTTGCACTTCTTGAGCGTAGCTTTGATGTTGTCCTTGTACCTCTTCTTCTGACCCCCTGGATTACGCCGAGCTTCAGGGAGCTGACTGTAGAGGACCTGGCGAGGAAGGCGATGTTCTGGCATACGGATGACGTGGCCGATCCACCCGAGTTGTTTTTCTGCCAATGTGGATTCTATACTCAGCAGGTTTGAACGGTGGAGAATTTCAGAATGAGGTACTTTGTCTTGCCATGTGAGCCCTAATACACGCTGAAGACAGCGAATATGGAATGCCTCAAGTTGTTTTACATGTCGACGGTAAGCCGTCCAGGATTCTGCTCCATAAAGCAAGGTGGACATGCAGACAGCTCTGTACACAGCTACTTTTGTTTCTGTCTTGAGGTGGTGATTTAGGAAGACTCTGGACCTGAGTCGGCCGAAAGATGCGGAGGCGTGATTTATCCGGGCAACTATTTCCTCATCAATATTGTTTTTTTAGTGAAGATGCTTCCAAGGCAGATGAAGCTGTCAGCTTGTTTGATGGCTTCCCCATTCAGATGAAATACTGGGGGATCTCCTGCAATTATTTGCTGGGATAGGATTTCAGTTTTGTTGATGTTAACTTGAGCCCCATGGCTCAGTAAATTGATGAGACAATGGTAAGGCTGTGTTGGAGGGCATCTGGTGAGTGAGCCACTAGAGCGCAATCATCTGCATATTGGAGTTCCATTAGGTGTGTCATTGTTGTTTTTGTCACAGACTGGAGGCGCCTAAGGTTGAATATGTTTCCGTCTAGTCGAAACTGCACTTTCAATTGATCTTCTTCGTTGACTTGTTGGTGGCTCAGGAGGGTGACTGCAGTGAGGTAGATGTTGAATATCACTGGAGCCAGGACACATCCTTGTTTTACTCCAGTTTCTACCCTGAAAAGTTGTGATTTACTACCACCCATACTTACAAAGGCTTGCATATCATTGTGTAAGTCTCTTGGAATGTTAAGGAATTTCGGAGGTACTGTACTGTACTCCAAATTTAGAGAGAGCAGTCCATAAAAGGTCTCTGTTCACCGTGTCGAAGGCCTTTTGTTAGATCGATAAAAGCTATGTGAAGATCACGGTTTTGCTCATGGCCTTTCTCTTGTGGTTGTCGGGCCACGAATATCATGTCACAAGTGCTGCGTTCTTTATGAAAGCCACATTGCGTCTCTGGTAGTACATTTTCTGAAATGTGTTTGCAAAGTCTTGCAAGCATTATTCTTGCCAGGATTTTACTTACAACGCCAAGCAAGGTGATGCCTCTGCTATTGTCACAGAGGGAACGGTCCCCTTTACGTTTGTAGATGGTGACAATGTCTGAGACAAGCCACTCATGGGGGACTTCTTCCATGTTCTAAATAGATAGAATAAGGTTGTGGAGATGTTGATGGAGTAAGTAGCCCCCCTCCTTGAATAGTTCAGCTGGTAGACCATCAGGGCCGGGGCTTTTGTTGTTTTTCATGGCCCTTATGGCTTGTATAGTTTCTGGGAAAGTGGGGTTGGTATCTAGGATCTCTGAGTGAGGAACATCAGGGATGTTGTTGAGGATATTAGGCTCTACAGGATTTCGTAGGTTAAGGATCAAGCTGAAATGTTGTGCCCAGCGATCTATTATCTCCTGTTTGTTTTTTAGGAGGTTTCCTTCTAGAGAGCGAACAAGAGTTATACTACTTTTTGTTGGGCCATATAAAATTTTAATAGAGTTGTAGAAACTATGTTGATCATTTGCATCTGCGTATGATTGAATTTCTTTTGCACGGTCATTCCACCAGTTATTTTCCATGTCTCTGAGTATTTTCTGCACTTCTGATCTTAGCTGTTGGAAGTTTTCTTTGAGGGCTACAGAAGGAGGTTGTGAGAGCCATGCATTGTGCGCTTTATTTTTTGCTGTGATTAGGTCATGTATACCATCAGCGTTGTTATCAAACCAATCTTGATGACGTCGTGTGGAGAGGCCAAGGGTTTCTTCTGCATTTTCCTGAATTATAGTTTTCAGTTTTGTCCACTCAGAGTCAAGCTCATTGTCGATGTTGTTTGGATCAATGTTAGGGATCTCAGCCAGCTTTCTTGCTATCCCGTGACGGTAGTTGTTCCGAGTAGAGGTGTCTTTCAGAGCAGGAATGTTTAATTTTTTTGAGGGAGGTTTGCGCGAAAGAAGAGGACGGATGGTTAGCTTGAGCTTAGCACGTATTAGATTGTGATCTGTGTGGCACTCGGCACCTCTCATTGCACGGGTCTGGACGGCATCTTGCTGGTCTCGCTTTTTGATTATGACAGTCAATCAAGTGCCAGAGTTTTGACCTTGGGTGCATCCACGAAGTTTTGTGCTTGTTTTAGAGCTGAAAAAGGGTGTTGGTCATGACTAGGTTGTGCTCTGAGCATAAGGAGAGCAATCTGAGTCCATTGCTATTCATATTGCCAACACCATGATGACCGATGGCACCTCCCCAGATGTGGTGTTCCCTTCCCACTCTGGCATTAAAGTCACCTAAGAGGATCAGTTTATCTTCCCTTGGAGTTTGGTTAATGGCTGAGTCTAATAATTCATAGAAAGAGTCTTTTGTCTCATCTTCACTGTCCAGTGTAGGAGCGTAAGCACTCAGGAGAGTGGCATAACGACCTTTTGCAAGTGGGATGCGCCAGGACATCAACCTCTCCGAGATGCCAGCTGGTGAGTCTGGGATTTTACTTAGCAGTTTTGTTTTCACTGCAAAACCGACACCATGGTTTCTGCGTTCATTTGCTGGATAACCTTTCCAGAAGAATGTGTATCCTTCTCCTACCTCTGTTAGGGTGTCCTCTTCTGAAAGACGAGTTTCACTTAAGGCAGCTATGTCAATGTTGTATCTTTGCAGTGCATGGGCGACAAGAGCTGTCCTGCAGTGTGGTCTGTCATTTTCATCACTATCAATTAGTGTGCGAACATTCCAGGTGGCAATGTTAAGGGGTATTTTTCTTCTATTTTGACCGCAGTAAGAAATGCC
>NC_090727.1:113995964-113998464 GCF_036898095.1 Palaemon carinicauda | reverse complement strand
AGTTTATTGTTCCACATATGTCGTTCTGGTATCTATTTAAAATAGCGAGGAATTAATAATGAAATTGGGACTAAAGAAATCTCACGGGACAAAACAGGAAAAAAAAATTTTTTTTCAATTTTTTTTCTTATATTCCAGTTAGACAATGTGTTTCCAATATGTTTTCTTCCTATTGCGATGTTTTTCTAGTTTATTATTCCACATATTCGTTCTGGTATCTATTTAAAATAGCGAGAAATAATAATGAAATTGGACTAAAAGAGAAAAATATTTATAATTTTAAAATATTTTCACAATATTCACCTTTTTCTGCCTCTTAAAAATTAAAATATTTATAATAAAAATCATATCAATATTCCACCTTATTCTGCCTTTGGAAAAAAAATGGTTAAACAAATATATAATGAAAAGAATTATGAAATTTTACAAAGTGGTTTCACCCGTCCGTGAAATGGGCCTCTGACCTTGAAAAAAGGCATTTTAAGGTCATATTGAAGGTGAATTAGGTCAGGCTTATGATAATGATGATAATTTATTTAACAAAAGGATCCACAGACAAAAGGTACACCAGGAAACGGGTTTCTCTCTCTCTCTCTCTCTCTCTCTCTCTCTCTCTCTCTCTCCTCTCTCTCTCTCTCTCCTCTCTCTCTCTCTCTCTCTCGTTTTGCATGATAATGGTGACAAGGACAACAACAACAACAACAATAATAACAGTAGAATTAATCTTAAAGTGACCTTGAACATATATATATATATATAATATATATATATATATATATATATATATATTATATATATATAATCAGCTAAACCCTATATGTTTTCTATTACCCTTCCTCACTGGGCTGTTTTCCCCCGTTGGAGCCCTTGGGCTTGTAGCATCCTGCTTTTTCAACTAGGGTTATAGCTTAGCAAAGTAATATTAATAATAATAATAATCATAATGATAATAATAATGATAATAATAATAATGATAATAATAATAATAATAATAATAATAAATAATAATGATGATGATGATGATATTATCATTATTATTATCATTATTATTATTATTATTATTATTATTATTATTATCATTATTAAATCTTTCATTTTAAAGTTCTTTTAAAAATAACCAAGACAAAGTTTCTTATTAACAAGTATGTAAATACCTTCTTTGTGCCATGTAGTTGAAATTACTGTAAGCAATCATACCAATTTTGGATATATTATCATCCTTCAGTTTGTCCTTGAGAGAGAGAGAGAGAGAGAGGAGAGAGAGAGAGAGAGAGAGAGAGAGAGAGAGAGAGACTCAAGTCTGTTTTCATTCTCTCTATTCATCATCTCACGCTCCAACAGAGCAGCGAACAGCAACAGTCAGGTGACAACCAGGTACTTATAATTTGCTGTTTAGATAAACTTCTGTTCCCCCAAACTAGCCCGGACCGAGATTCGAACTCTGTACCGCAGCCTCGTCAATCAGGTACGCTGTGGAAAGTCACTTGTGAGAGAGAGAGAGAGGAGAGAGAGAGAGAGAGAGAGAGAGAGTATGATACTTTCATTTATTTCTTTTTAGAGCTAAAGCTTAAAAACCTGTTTTGTTGATGCCTCTTAAGAGAGATATATATATATATATATATATATATATATATATATATATATATATACCCTACACTATCTCTTAGAGGGAAATATGAGCATCCAGACGCAAGTCCCAACCTAAAAGACGTTAAGTACCGTCTCGAGGTTTAGGCCCAAAGCACTTATTCTCTTTCTGCATACTTTTAATACAGGCCAGTGGCGAGAGACGCTAGGCACCCACTGAATGAAGGTGTCTGACCACCAAGGAGAGACAAAAGCTGCTGGCATAGAAACCTCTTTCACCTCTTCCCGTAAACAGTTGCTGGAGAACGAGACAAGGAGAATGGATAGTATTTTAGGGTTAGATGGAGGGCAAGATGCAGAGCTAGGGGAGGGATAGTGGCCGTGAATGGATAGTTAAGAGGTCTGTATAGGGAAAAAACTGAGTTAAACGTGTAATATTGAAATCATATGGTCCAGGAATGAAGACAAGTCTGAAACTGTATCCGGCTTGGAGCTAGGCTGGAGCGAGTTCATACAAGGGTGGTCGTGATAAGTGACTAAATGCTAAAGTTGGTGTTGTTAATAGCTATGAAGAATCTGGTTGAGTTAAACGTGTAATATTGAAATCATATGGCCCAGGACTGAAGACTAGTCTGAAACTGTACCCGGCTGGGGCTAGATCTTACAAGGGTGGTCGTGATACGTGACTTGAATGCTGAAGTAGGTGTTGTTAATAGCTATGAAGAATCTGGTAGTAATGTGTTTGTACAGGATTTGAGGTTTACAAATAAGAATATTGATATATTGGCAAAGAGAAAATGATGTGGTTAAGAGTTTCAAATTACAATATTGATATATTTGGCAAAGAAAAATGTTATGGTTAAGTTTCATAAATAATTTCAGTGACTATGGCTAGATCTTACAAGGGTGGTCG
>NC_090727.1:113992572-113995464 GCF_036898095.1 Palaemon carinicauda | reverse complement strand
TCTCTCATAATAGTTATCAATAGTTTTCTGTCTTATGGAGGGTAATGTATTCTGAATGTAAAGAAAAAGTGCTTAGAATTGTGGTGATATGGTTATATTGTGTTGAAACATATTTAGTGGCATTTAATAGCAAAATTGAGATGTCCTGATTTTTATATTTCATTTTCTTCGGCATATAGATTTGCTTCCCAAGAAAGTTTTTGAAGCGCATCATAAGATTTTTATTTTCGCACATATAGAAGTACGATAAAATTGATTTTACATCTGTCAATTGTAAGCTACCTTTTTTCACGAACAGATGTTACTACAAAGCATATTCTTCTTTATCCTATTTATCTTTTGTTTATTTAGGTACAACACAGTCAAACTCCTATATTTCGTCGTTGGACTCGTGCAAGTGATGTACATCTCTTTTGACTTGTTTCTTTTCTTTTCACCCTTTTCGTTGTTTGCGTTTCGTAAATCTTAATGCTCCTAGGAAGGTCGTCGGCTTACCATGTGTAAAGGATTAATTATGTATATGTGGCTGGATGGGATGGGCAAGGTATTGGGGTTGACGAGGGGTTGTATTTCGTTTACACTTCCTCTTCAGCGTTAATTGTTTAATATTAAAACTAAATATTTATAATTCTTGTGAATATATAGTAGGAATTTGTAGAAGATGTGGCACGGTATATCGGTGAAAGGAACCCCGGTGCGTGACAGAGAGAGAGAGAGAGAGAGAGAGAGAGAGAGAGAGAGAAGGCTGCACCAATCAATAATGGTGTGTGCGCCTGGTTTACAGATGGCGCCTGGGTCGGGCTTGCCAGTTTCCCCTCTGCCGCTGTGGGGGCTGGACCCTCTTTTCCTCTCCCGTCAGTGGCTTGTTCCTCTTGAGGAACTTTCAAACCCCTTTTGTGTATATGTGATGGATATTTGACCTTCGGCATAAAAAATCTCGTTAAGTGTTGAGGCTTTTTCAAGGATTATCTTGTAGTGAAAAAAATAGCTGGAAGGTTGTAGTAGTGCAGAGCGTAGATCCTGGAACAGACTTCAATGGTGTGATGTTCCAGGGTCTTGCGTGTCCATCCAGAATGTGCTCGTTTTATTTTCTCTTCGTCATGGAGCGATATGGAAGAGCGAAATATTGTGGAATGGTGATGGAAAGAGTTTGTCTGCATGATTCCATGACTGTGTGATCCAGGGTGTGGTTGTTTGGGGAAGACTTCTCAGTTGCTTCGTCTTCGTCTGCTGCTTCTCCCTCAGACGGGTAGGTTGAGTATATTAGGGTGATGGAGGAGAAGCAAAGAAGGGAAATGGTCTGAAAGAGAAAAAAGGTGGGCGGATATATCGAAGGTGGGAGTATTGGGTTTTGTAAGTTGTTGTTAGGTGAAAGGGGCAGGTGGAAGCTAGAAGGGTGTCGTGGGGAAAGAAAAAAAATAACATGTTTGGGTTTATTCTCGCCAACCTTGTCTGGTGAAGGGTGTTATGGTTAAAATCTCATTAAAGAACAAAAACAAAATAATGTGGGTTTGCGCTTCTGTTACCGGTGCTTGATCTTTTGTCAGCATTACGCATCCTTCCACCATATTCTTTTAGTGTTAATAGATTCAGTATGATAGGATACGTGGTGTTGCAATTGGAAATGTTTTGGCTATAATTGTTCTTTGGCATTATTTTCAAAAATATTATGTGTGTGGATGAATATCTCTCTCTCTCTCTCTCTCTCTCTCTCTCTCTCTCTCTCTCTAAAAGCTTATCCATAATACTTTAAAACTCACGAATGTTCTGTATACAGTAGATATAAATAAAAAAAGTGTTTTCAATCCGCTACCAAAACGGAAACATGAACTTAATGAATATGGTAACACGTTTCATAATTATGGAATTATATCAACTTGAATTATTACACTTCGACAAACGAACGAAGATAAAAGAGCAAGAGATGTAGACCACAGTATAGAAACGTGATCCTTGCCGTTGTCCAGAATACTCGGGAAAAGGTTAAAGGTATCTTTTCTAAATTGATCCACCCATGTGAACTGATGAAATGAAAAATCCTTTATAATTTTGAATCCGAACACGTAAGGACGCTGGCTTAGAAAACACGTTGAAGTGTTTCCAGAAGCTTTGTTTCTTTCACTTGATTCTGAAGAAAAGGGGAAACCCAGCGACTGAACGCTGTTGAGCAAATATTAGTGAAGGCTGTGCAGACTCTAGGTCAGTTTTATTTCTATCAATGTATCATTTCTCCTTCTCAAGTGCATGTTTTATGGTGGCTCCGGTTTCCAGGGACCAGCATTATTTCATATTGAATTGATTCCTTTATTCGCAATGGAGTAACATGTAAGAATTGTATAGTCTACCCTATGTTTAATGTGATCTTAAGTAAGATATTGATTGATAAAAATAATTTTAAGCTATAATCATATATATATATATATATATATATATATCACCAGCCTTAACTAGTCTACTGCAAGACAAGTGCCTCTGGCATGTCCTTCCAACTCACGTCTATATATGGTCTTTTTATGCCCGTCTATACTCAAATTTTCTTAGCTCGTCAATCCGTCGTCTTCTCTCCCTTCCCCTGCTTCTTTTGGAAACTCTTGGGACCCATTCTTTTATTCTTGATGTCCATCTGTTATCTGTCATTGTCATTATATATCCTGCCCATGTCCATTACATGCTGTTAGAATATACTCTGCTTTTTTTTTTTTTTTTTTTTTTTTTGCTGTCGTAGAAGGCAACCGTGTTACCCCATACGAATGGGGAGAAGCACGCTCATAGAAGGAGAAGATCCGTGTTGCTTTAATTTCTCTCTTAGTATTATTGTCGTCATTATTCTTTTCATAGCTCCTTGAGTTGTATCTATCTTTTGTTCTAAGGCTTTAATAAGGCTCCATGTTT
>NC_090727.1:113980072-113987572 GCF_036898095.1 Palaemon carinicauda | reverse complement strand
TTCGGTTGCTTGCTTTCAGGTTGGTGTATAGTGCACTACAATTCGCTATCTATATGTGCAGTGGATATAGATAGACATATATGTTCGCAAGCATACATACATATGTTATGTAGTTGTTTGCTGTCACAGAATATTTGCAAAAAAAAATGGGCACCGTTCTGAATAAGACTAACATTTCGTTGTTAAATCAAACTTAAAAGTTAATACTTCAAGGGAAGGAAAAGATGACCGTTAAAATTAGCCCTGATAACGATGCACTGGAGTTTTTTTTTAACCACCTTTTAAAAAGATCTTATATCAATGAGACCATTAATATGTGTTTGAATGTGTGCATAATACAATTTGGTTATTAATTGTGTTCGAAAACTTTCCTATCAATCGATTCCCTGTACAAAAAAATTTTCAGGAAAAAAAGTTAAAATATCTAAACAAAACCCGATCTTTACACTTGATCTGATATCCGTCCCCGTGGTGTGGTTCATGACCGTCCACACATTAAGTAAGGTAGACATGAACATCCTCGGTGAAAGTCAGATAAGTATCTATTTTTGTAAAATGACAACAAGATTTAATCACTACGAGATGAAGCGTGAAAGAGAGAGAGAGAGAGAGAGAGAGAGAGAGAGAGAGAGAGAGAGAGAGAGAATCCTATCTAGTTTGATTTTACAATACGACGAAAACCAATTTACAGTTCATTAAATATTTTGATGGTTCTACCATTTGAAAATTATAATTTTCTCATACAAATTTATATGTATATATATATATATATATATATACTGTATATATATATGAGAAAATTATAATTTTCAAATGGTATATATGCATGCATGCATACCCGATCACCCTAGATTAGACGATGTGCATGAGGGGTGACGAGCGTCCGAGATCACGATACTGTGTTTCACTGGTTAAAATCATGTGATTACGTTGCTGCTGATTGCTTGATGCGGGTAATGTAGTGGCCTGCATTGAATATCCTTTTTTTCCCAACTCTGGTTGTTTAGGTTCATGTTTATGAATACATGTGCTTGAGTAATGTCTACTTGCTAACTAAATTTTTATATAATGTATGTCACTATATTTATATGACACTTAGTCACACTTACAGTATCAAAGTAATCAAAGGATATGGTTCACACACATATTGTGTATATATATATATATATATGTATGTATATGAGTGTGTGTGCATGTATAGATATAGTGATATAGTAGTAGAATAAAAGTTGATAATCAACATTGCTTTAACCAAAGGCTTCACGCCCTAAAATCTGAAGAAAATGCGTAAATGCTAGGATTTCTTCAAGAAGCGCGCTACCGGCACCAAGACCATTTGTTTTTAGTGAATATATGTATGTATGTATACATATGTATGTATGTATATATATATATATATATATATATATACATATGCATGTAAATTGATACTGTATATTTATTCCTTTTGTTCGTCTACTTGAAGAGAAATATTAACCGTTGTATTCGAATAATAATAGGAATTTTAAATGTTGCACTGCATTTCTAATTTATTAGTTCCATATACGACAAGTTATAATAAGTTAGAATTAAAAGATTTTGATATGCTAAGGATAGTATGACATAGATCTATGAAACGATTTCGCTCAGGGAAATTATGTTATCTGTGTTAGGAAATGTTTGACTTCAGACAGGACTTTCGGATATGAACTGGACAAGATGTCAGCGGCGAAGATAAAAATAAAAAGCCTCTCGTTATCTTTAAAAGAATATTTTGCCACGGGAGAACTCTTCAGCAAAAAGGGCCACGAAAACAAAAAAGCGGAAGTCTCTCTCTCTCTCTCTCTCTCTCTCTCTCTCTCTCTCGTGATTTTGTTAGTAGTAATTATGTAAGGAATTGCCACATTTTACGCTAATCTGTTCACAAAATTGTGTATTCTTTAGACTTTTTAGTAACGTGGCTCTTTGCAATGTGTGATTTTATAGAAATTTGTGGCAGTTCTGAACTATATCAGGAATATTGAGCCACATGTAGTTAGAACTTTTGGACAAATGAGAAAACGACGAATATACATTTAATAGAACGAGTTGTAAGGAAGGTCACGTTTTGATGAAAGAATTTTGATGCATATTAAAATAGTAATTTGAAAGGGCTTTCAACCCTTGCGTTCCCGAACAATAACCCCTTAGCTGTTTGCTGTCCTTTCAATAATATGGGTTTACAAATAGTAAGATGCCACAATTCTAATTCTACTAACCATTGCTACAACGCTGTGTAACGTGGGTGCGATAGACGCCCGCTGAGGGGCGAGAGGGGAAATAATTTTATTTGGGCATCGATCGAAGGAAAGGGGACGTGCCACAGAAGAGGGAACATCACTAGAGATATTGCTCCAATATCTTTCACTTGTTTTTCTCCCTCCATTTGGATTATTGTTATTGGCGGATTGCGATTTTCTTCCAACGCCACCCTTCCTCCCCCCTCCCTTTTCCTCCTCCTCCTCCTTTAAGAGGGGGTCCGAAAAGTATTAAGCCTTCCCTCCTACGATATGTACGGTGTCTTGGTTTTTCCTTCGGGCTCTTTGGGATTAGTTTCCCTTGGAAAAACATTTCGAGTGATAACCCCAAGTTTGTTTGCAGGGGTGTTTTTTTTTTCCAATGAGGGAGCTATTGTATAATTTTTCCTCCCTGAAAAATTTACACATTTTAGCAATCTTATAATATGCTAAAAATATAACAAACTTCAGTTTGTCGATTGCGCTATGTACTGTACGGAGTCGGTCAATACTGTTATCTATTTTTTCATCCATGTAGAATATGATATCCATGGCATGAACCCGAGTCATTGTTGATCCGTAGGCCTTATTCATTATGCAGTTCGGAAAGCTTTCCTTCGCTTGAGGTAATAGCTAACTTACTCATTTCCACTTCTATGAAAGTGAGGTGGTATTTACGCGTGGCGAACCTCAACTCCATTGGGTGGAGCCAGTCACTAAAAATATAGGGGGCGTTGGGGTCGTCCAGGTAGCAACAAGGGTGGATCATTCATTGACTTGGGTTATGTATTGGGGGGGGGGGGGGGTGTTAAGGAGGCGGTGTGGGCGGCTATTGATGAAGCAGAGCTATCATGTGTACGAACGGAAGTATAATGTGGTTACACTTACTTGGCTTTAATGTGCTTCATGAGGATGCCATATGAGGAAGTAGCAGTAAATTACAATATGAATGTCTTAATTTATGTTTTGTAATAATATTTCTATTGTTTTTCTTTTTATGCAGACGTTTAATGCTGAATATAGAAATAGAATACTGAATATTTTAACTCATTTTTTTCCTTGTCCTTTCCGTTTTGGGTTCCCTTTCTTTCGACCGTTAAGAGAGCTCTATCCAGGCACATCCGAAGGCTAAGAGCAGTTCGCCTTTAAACTCTTTACTGGCGCCTGGATGGTCGGTCTAGCTGGCTGCCGAATTGAGCTAAAGATATCTTCGGTTACTGCAGAAGTCTTGCTTGTCCTGATTTTCCCTTGAATAATGTCTCCTGTGTACCAAATTCCTATTTTTGTTTTAATTACCCTGCCTTAGTAATTGCTATGATTTACAAGAGCGTAATATCAGTGGTAGGGGGAATAATTTCGTTCATAGACTTCAAAGTATCTTTTCGAGTGGTTTGAGTTGGTCCCAGGGATGGTGGTTTCGTTGCAAGAAGATTTGTTAAAGTTCTTCTTCGCTTCTGAAATGGAATTCTTTGTCATCCCATATTCCATAAAACAAAATAGAGTATCTATCAACTTAGTATTCATTATTTCCTTATTGAACATGGTTTCAATTTTCATAAGCTTGTGTATTGAAGGAATGAACTTCATTTTTGCAAGATGTTATTTTCATACCTATGATATTTAAAAGAAAAGGATTCATTAATTTCTACATAAGACAGTTTACAGCATTCATCTCTTTTAATATGTTGTTTTCCAATGATGTTATTGATTAAACCAAAAACTAAACTTGAACTAATTTAAATCTCCAGTAAGTATTGCTCTTGGAAAAGGGGACGTATTTTTTTAAATATATTTTTTTTTTTAAATACGCCTGTCCCGAAAATTTTCATTTCTTAAAGGTAATGAATTTTATAAATTTCAGAATTGCATTGCTTTCCAATCGAAATACCATCCAAATGTCCTTTGACATTTTTATATTGCCTCTTTGCCCTGTGATTGATTTATGTGTGCTATACACTTTTTCATTTCATTGGATTAGTTTTGTCTTTATAATAACGAAATTGAAAAAATATTCAAGTTTATGCATCTTGTTCTCGTCTTTGAGTGTAAAAGTTTATTAAATATTTGTGCGTCTTGT
The DNA here is from genome assembly GCF_036898095.1 of Palaemon carinicauda. Classification (NCBI taxonomy): domain Eukaryota; kingdom Metazoa; phylum Arthropoda; class Malacostraca; order Decapoda; family Palaemonidae; genus Palaemon; species Palaemon carinicauda. The sequence continues at coordinate 113,983,240 of NC_090727.1, read as the reverse complement.
TTTCGCCTTCTATAAATATGTGGTTATATTCTTATTAAATTATCATTAAAGATTTATCGCAGTCGTCATCCTTCTTATTTTGTCATATTAAAGCCCTTATTTTTCCGCGTAAGTCATTACGAATTTATCTGCATTTTTTTTAGCCCTCCATAACCATAAATGACGTTCTTTCTGTATTTTACCCCATGGCAGCACTTTAGCTTCTAGGATATAAACCTTTTGGACGGATAAGGGCTTGTACAGTAGGTTGAGGGGCATTGGAGGTATGGATCTTGGTTATTTTTGATACGTTGGATGTCAGTTGTTCGCGTATTTTCCGTTTGCATATATATATATATATATATATATATATATATATATATATATATATATATATATATATATATTATATATATATATATATATATCTAGTTTAATGATGATTTTAGTTTTCATGAACCTTTTTCTCTCTCTCATTGTATATAAGTTTAATCTTAGCCATTTTTTATCGTTTAATAGAAATGTAAACATAAGAAGCAGAATCCCATGGACTGCCTAACCTAGGCTAGGTGAGCTAGTCTCCTAGACTAGGAAGGGCAGGGGGAAGACAAGTCGCTAGGCCACAGGGAGGACGGGACTTAACCCAACCAAGTGTGGACTAGGGGGAAAGGCAGAGCCCCACCACCTTCACCCTCCATCAGGGACCAGAAGGAGAGTACAATCTCCTAATGGGGAGCTGGGGGGGCGAACGACTGGTACTCTGAGGTTCCGTCCCAGACTCAAAGCGCATGTACTATGGCAAGGAGTGGGGTAGGAAAATCCTAGCCTAACCTTACCCGAAAGCATATCGAGGTAAGGAGGGATGGAATGTAGCCTAGGCTACCTCAGAGGGAGGAGATTACCTTAGGAAAGGTAACTGGGGAGGTAAGGGAGTATACAATAGCCCCAGCGTTAGGTTAGGGGCGAGGGAGACGACTACCAATATCACCGAAACCAATTGTATACTCCCTAGAAGGCGAAATGACATATGTGCAATCACTGAATCTTGTTTGTATAAATGCCTATGTCTTCATTTATAAAATAACACTAGGAACACTTATTATATCATGCAAGAAGTAAACATGAACACTAGGCTATCGAGCCTAGGGGCTAGGCTAGCAATCCATCATGGGGTAGGCTAACACAGTGCCTAACGAATACTAACGCATAATATAACTAATTCCTAGCAATGAAGATTAAATAACTAATGAAGTTATTAGTTATAAGACCGGGAAGGTTGCTCTGGCTAACTAAATAAAGCATGCGAGGCAAGAAACAGCGTCGTAACATGACGCCACCGGTCGGGGCACAGTTCAGCCACAAAACACAAGATTTAAAGATAAAAAGTCGTTACTTTACGGCTAGAGCTTATTTATACAATACAAGAATATGGTACTCAACTTTCCAGAAGAAGGCAAGGCTGAAGATTGCGACATGATGCGATAAAATAGCAAACATTGGGAAAAAAAACACTCTGTCAGGAACACTACAGAATCAGGAATGAAGCTCGCGGATGTAACGTAAACCAAGATGGCGGCCAGCTATGGCGGCCGTTTGTTTACATTGCTAGGTACCGTAACAGTAACGCAGGAGGAGAGTTTTATAACGGCTCCTCCTGATACTTGCCATACTTCCCCCTCGAAGCATAAATGCTATGTGGGGTGCAGATAGCTATGTGGCGTGTTAAGCATACGTCCCCTGTTATTATACGATATCCTAAAGGGAAACCTTATGGGTACTCGTGCCAGAAGTTAGAATTCTGTGAAACCTTCAGTTTAATTCTCTGGGAATATCTACTGCAGTCATATATACCCTCAGAAAGCTACTGAAGGAACCTTCCATCAGGACGTTATGGCTATCTCACCCAAAAATAGATTTTTCGCTTCCCTCAAAATCCGTTTTTACAACCCTTTTACCGTACACTAAATCTCTCTCTCTCTCTCTCTCTCTCTCTCTCTCTCTCTCTCTCTCTCTCTCTCTTCTCTCTCTCTCTCAGGAAACATGCAAATTATGTGAAATAATGCGTTAGAGAGTAATAAGTTTAAACAAATCAAACCAATTGTTTCTACGTGAGATTCATCAGAACAGAAAGGTTAAAGGACATAAGTAATTTTAGCAAAATTGCCTATTGGTCAATACGAGATAGATTCATAGATTTTTAGGGTGCTCTTCCCATGAAGCCGTTCTCTGGTGAAGTGATTGTGACATTTTTTAACCATACGACATACTTTCTCTTGCGATTGAAAAGTTATAAGACTAAGATATTTATGTTTTGGTCAGAAAAGTTTGTTAGAGTTTATCGGATTCTGAGTTTCTCGATTATTTTAAGATTTTAACGTTTTTAAGGAATAGATTTTATAGATAAAATTAAAATTCTTTTTCATCACAGATTTTTCATCTCTAATTCGATTTTCTAATACTTAGATTTGATATATATTATTTTTTTCCTTCCCGAATTTATGGGATAGCTCTAACTCATTGGCTGGTTAACCTTCTCCCATTAATAATGTCTCTCTCTCTCTCTCTCTCTCTCTCTCTCTCTCTCTCTCTCTCTCTCTCTCTCTCTCTCTCTCTCTCTCTCTCTCATTGTAATACATATATAGATTTAATTTTCTATTACGATTTTTCTTTTAATGTGAAGGCTTTTTACGTAGTTATTATATAATAATGCTAGATAATTATTTCAGCCTCATTTTCATATAATTCTATGTTTAAAATTCTTCCCAGTGTTACTTAAGTGTATGTTTGAGAGATATCATTTAGATTTCGATGAAAGATAATTTTTTTTTATAAACAGGTGTACCAGAAGTGAAGGAATGAAAACGCTGTAAGCAAAAATGTAAAAAATCGTTCTTTTGACCTTAAATTGTAAATAGTCTTTTATTTTTTATATTCATTTACGTTTTAAATTTTCTTTCACTAAACGGCGAAATGAACGAGCTCCTGATGTGTGTTGGTCGTAAATTGTTCCTAAAAGTTATTTTGAAGTTCGTTTGTAACAGTATCAGAGATTGCTGTTCCGTTATTTTAGCTTTGATTTCAAAAGTAGAAATTTTGTTTTGAAATATATATTTATTCATTTTTTGTTTGGTATTCCCTTTTCTGAGAATATGTTCATTTCGAAGTATAATAAAACTAACGCAATTACAA
>NC_090727.1:113955072-113975072 GCF_036898095.1 Palaemon carinicauda | reverse complement strand
TTTTTCAAGAATATATGACTCAATGTCTGGAATGGTGTGTAATATAACCTCTTAGTTTGTTCATTTTCTGCAGTGTTTAATATTAAGCTTCAAGGTTCTAACATTGAGGAATACAGAGAATGTTTAAGCGTTTCTTCGGAGCAAGTTAGTTCATCCTTTCCGCTTTATTGAGAAGGCACCATCATTACTATAAATAACTTTAAAGTTATAAACATAACAGCTGAGAGGGGTATGTAATCTTCGTTTTTATTCTTTATATGTAGTACTTTTATTAATTTTATGGCGAGTAGCAAGTTAAATACAGCACACTTTAAATATTATTATCAAGTTACTCCCAAGATTGATAAAATACAAGGTTTATATTCTTGCAAAAATATAAGTGTGCCAAGATAAGGAGAGAACGAACTGTTCTCTTGGTTGGTTGTTATGAAGGTACCAAAGTAGACATTTAAATTTTCCTGTTATTTTTTAGAAGGTATGAATATTTTTCACGATTAAGGTTCCAAGACGGATAATGGGCACTGAAACCGAAAAAAAGTTATTTATTTCGAATTACTTAAACGATATTTTATCTAATCATCAATGGTAATAAGTGCATAAATTTAATGTAGTCTGCCGACATTAAAGAAATGAGGCCCAACGCCCTTACAGTTATGGGTGAGGAGGTGGAGTCGTAATGTCCTTAACCCAGTTTCCTTATGAAAATATGTCTTTATATTATTCATAAGACATACACATACGCACACACACATTATATATATATATATATATATATATATATATATATATATATATATATACATATATATATATATATATATATATATATATATATATATATATATATATATATATATATATATCAGTCGTTGCTAGTCCTTTGCAGGACAAAGGCATCAGCATTGCCCTTCCCAGACCCTTCTGTTTATGGACGTTCTATGTAAGTCTATACCCGCAAATTTTCTTAGCTCGTCAATCCGTCGTCTTTTCTTTTCCTTCCCCTGCATTTTGTAATCTCTAGGGGTCGGTTCTGTTATTCTTTGTGTCCATCTAGAATCTGTTATTCTCATTATATGTCTTGCTCACGACAATCTCTTTAGCTTACTTGATGCATCAGAAATTTTGAACCTTACTAGAGCCTTAGAACAGAAGCTAGTTACAGCTCGAAGATCGAGGGAAAGAAAAATGATTGGTATAACACTAAGAGACAGAATAAGTAAGAATGTATATTCGCTCTTATTCTACTGGCTTCGGGTCCATGTGGTGGTCCTTAAGCCCTTACAAGACTCCTCCCCTCTTACCTATTCAGTGGGATATCATGCCTGCGGTCAGGTGCTCCAGGTCTCAGGTTTTCTTAACGTTATCTTCCCAACTCATGCGTAGTCTCCCCACAAGTCGTCCTCTCTCCAGTCATCCAAGCATCACTCCCCTGGCAGTCAGTCTTGCTGTCCTCCATTCGGGCTACATGTTCCGCCCACCGCAGATTTTGTGCTCTTATGATGTTGGTTGTGAAGGCCAGGTTTTATAACTGTCTTAATTCATGGTTGTGTCTCCTTTGCTAAATCTCATTGTTGTCATGTACTGGTCCCCATATACTTCTCAATACTCCAGTTCTTTAGTTAACCTTCATGGTTAACAACCATTAGTCAAGATAAGCCTGCCTATTGTTGTATAGCTAATATAGTTTTTCTACTCAGGTTTCTGGACTTGAAAATTGGACCAGAGGCACCTTCATCTTGTGGTTATCCTTATCTTTATTTCGTCTTCAACTCTGTTATCAGGGGTTACTGTTGATCCAAGATAATTAAGTTTATCTGTGCTCTCCAAGTTTAATCCCGTACATGCTGTTTCCAATTTCACTTCCTTATCTTGAAACCTTTAGAATTTTTTGTTTTTTCTTCCCTGATTTTTAAATTAATTCCTGAGCTGGCTTCTCTAAAAACTCCAAAAATATGCTGCAGTTTTTGTAATCCCTCTTTGCATAGGTCAACATCATCAGCATAAGCCAAACGATCACAGTTGACTTCTAGGATTTTTGTTGTTGTCGTTGGTGTCAGCCTCATTATCCGCTCAAAGGCCATATTAAACAATATTGTTGACAAAGGACAGACTTGTTAAAGTCCACCTGACTCTGGAAGGCATCTGTTAATTTGCCTCCAACTCTCCCTCTGCCTCATACTACTATAGCACATTTGTGTCAGCTTAATCAGTTTTGCTGATATTTTAGAATAAGGAATCTCAATGAATGCTATCATAAGCCTGTTTAGAATCAAGAAATATGTGCCAAATATATTTACTGTACTCCCAGTATTTCTTTAAAATCTGTCTCAGGGCAAAACTTTTATCAACTGTGAATCTCCCTTCCCTAAAACCTGCTTGGTAATCACTAAGTTCTCTTTCACAATCAATATATAGTCTTTTGTAAAGGATTTTGGCTTAAATCTTATAGCCTACTGACAGTAGGCTGATTCCTCTATAATTTGAACACACTTTGCTGGCATTTTTCTTGTGGATTTCCATTGAAACCACCAATACCAGCCATCTTATTATTTTTAATATCTTTTATTTCCATCAGGATTTCATCTCTTGCTGGCAATTCTACTACCTCATGTGGTCTCTCACCCTGTATCACCTATTTAGTAATTCTGCAAAATATTCAACCAATCTTGGCTTAACGTCCTCTTTGTTAACCAGCATATTTCCCTGTTTATCCCAGATCAATTGCTGCCTTGCTTGGTATCTTTTTCTAATCCGATCTATTTCTTGATATTGTCTTCTTGAATGACCACGCCTACTATTCCGGTGTATATCATCTAATTCCCTTCTTCAGGTTGTCTCTTTTTCCTCCTGCTCTTACTAACAGCAACACCCCTTGCCTGTCTAAAATACTTTCTTTACCTTTGATTATTTCCATCTTTCAGCCACTTCATACAAGTCTTCCCACTCTCTGCTGCTATCATACAATCTGCGTCAAATCATTAATTTTAGGGGTTCTCCTTTTGAGACCTATTTTCCCCTTGCCAGTACCAATAACTGTCTTGTATACCTTATTCCAGTATATATCTGTGTTTTCATCTTCTAGTACCTGGAATCTATTCTCTACTTCCACTTGATACTGGTTTCTAAATTCTATGTCCTTCAAATTTTCTATATCAATTATCTCAGCCTTTGGGATTTTGTTTCTTTTACCAGATAGTTTCATTTCGATCTATGTCGTGAACAGTGGGTGGTCAGTATCACAATCTCCACTTCAGTAAACTCTAATATCTGACTGTGATTTCTAAAATTTCCTCTTTACTAATACATGATCAATTTGATTTGTTGTATTGGTATATGGGGATGTCTATGCCCCTTTGTGTTTGCTCTTATGAGGGGGCCTCCGATTAACAGTCCATATTGTATTGCTTGTGTTGCCTACCTCATTTCATTATTATTACTTAGTGCATGCAGACTGTGTACCAATAGCAGACTGGAAGGTGTTTTCCTCTCTGCCAACCTTTGCATTAAAGTCTCCTAGCAGTAACAACATATCATGTCTGGGCCTTGTGTCTAAAACGCTGCAATTGATCATACCAATTGTCTTTCTCTTGGTCATCTGATACTTCGGTAGGTGCATTTGCTGACACAATAGGAACTTTAAACCATCTTGCATCCAGTCTCAACCTTGAAATTCTACTACTTATATCTTCAAATTCCTTTACTGCAACCATGGTCGTTCTGCTCAGATAAAATTCCGGCCCCTTCCCGATGTAAACCATCCTCTCTTCTACTATACATAAAAGCTTCTTTCTCTAGATCACACTTTCCTGTCCCAGGCCATGTAACGTCTTGTAATGGGGCTGTTTTATAACATACCGAAGTAGTTTACGCTCGTGTCCTAGCGCTCTATTTAGGGATCTCAGATTCCATGATGCTATCTTTAAGGGTTTTTTTTTCCAGTCCGAAATCTTGGACTTTCCTGTATTCATCAACTATAAGGTCTGTCCGGAATTTTTCTGTAGAGGCTTCTGTGACTATATTATATATATATATATATATATATATATATATATATATATATATATATATATATATATGTGTGTGTGTGTGTGTGTGTGTGTGCGTGTATGTATGTATGTATGTATGTATGTATGTATGTATGTATGTATGTAAATAAGTCCTAAGTACCCTTTATTATCGATTTGACTTTGCCATGGAATTGTGTTCATGTTTACACGGGAGATAAGTTATCGTATAGTTTTCGTACATACATTTTCTCGTTTACACATTTCCCTTGTATTTGCGTAAAAGGCCATTGAGAGGAATTATAGTTAGTGCAGTTTTTACATTTGATTTAATTTTACGTGCTTTTATGGCAGAATGAACGCACAAGCTTTATATTTTCTACGTTGTACTAAAAGAGGTTCGTACCAATTACATAGTGCCTTTGCTGCCTTCACTATATTATTACTATTTGTCATAGCCAGTGAAAACGTGAAACCAATAAGTGAACTGGCGTTTCTCTTCAAATTGAAGAGAAACGTAATGATTTATGAATTAGTTTGAATGGATTAAACATCTGTTAAGAAAATTCCTTTTCGGAAATTTTGGAAAATAAGATACCTCATTTTTCGAAGTTTGGTCGTTTCGCTCACCGAGGTGGTCCTTTTGCCAGTTGTGCACACCACGTTGTGAAAGCTTTCGCTCTACACAAATTAAAATTTACTTTTTCCTTCTGTTAACCATTCTGTATTATTCCTCTTTCTTCAGTGCATATATATATATATATATATATATATATATATATATATATATATATATCTATATATGTGTGTGTGTGTGTGTATATATATGCATGTATGTATGTATGTATGTACAGTATATGTAGCAGTACATACGTACAGTACGTACATCCTTATAATTAACGCACTGAAAGTTTAGTCTTGGTTTCAGTTTTCTGAATGATAAATGATTTGAAGTTCTCTGGCATCCTGACATGGAAGGATGATATACAGTAATGTATTTTCTATGAAGAGTGGGTGAGGGGGTGGGATAACTTGATATTAATTTTTCACGCACTTAGTTCAAACTTCATTCTCCCCCGAGTTCTTCGTTTTCCCTCAGGTAATGGGAAAATTACATTCCCTGGAGGTATTTACGACTTGTGATAGTTTTCTACTTCTGGAAAATTTAGTTGAGAAGTTGTATTCTCCTGAATACTAATCTCTTTCGAGATAACTCGGCGACGGCGTCGCTAGTATCACCCCCAGTGGTTTTCAAAGGATTACTTTAGTTCTTCACTAAAAAGAGAGAGAGAGAGAGAGAGAGAGAGAGAGAGAGAGAGAGAGAGAGAGAGAGAGAGAGAGAGAGAGAGAGAGAGAGAATTGAAGTTGAGTTACGTGGTTTTGATGTCTCGCATGAAGCACCGACCTCTTCCTATAATGATTTCCTTTCAGTGTGTCAAAATGGGCGTTACCACGAACCGAAATGATTCTCTCTCTCTCTCTCTCTCTCTCTCTCTCTCTCTCTCTCTCTCTCTCTCTCTCTCTCTCTCTCTCTCTCTCTCTCATATTCTTTGCATTAGTGATATGAAGTACGTAGTATTCGATATTTATAATCCAGTAGATGTGTTCACACACACACACACACACACACATATATATATATATATATATATATATATATATATATATATATATATATATATATATATATATATAATGTTGAAACGTGATGCCATCCCTAGGGCCAGGGGAATGGCGGTGTATATTAGTACTGAGTACCCTGCTTCTCATAAGTCCTGCTATGAATGTGGATGTCATGAGATTCAGTAATAAAAGTTTGTGGTAGGCATAACATCTTCTATTTGTGTTCAATCTACCGGAATCCTGACGTGGATGATTCTATCTTCGATTGTCTTCATACCATTATAGCTAAGATACAAGAAGATGATAGAAAGGCCTCTTTTGTCTTTGTTGTTGATTTCAATGCTCACCATAGAGAGTGGTTAAATTCTATTTCTCCTACTGATCGCCATGGCTTAAGAGCTTTTAAACTTTGTCTCTGAATCAGTCGGTGAGCAAATCGTAAGTGAAGCTACTCCCAGGTCTGGTAACTGCTTGGACCTCGTATACACCGACTACCCTGGTATTATAACATGTAAGGTTGGTTCTCCAGTTGGGACATCTGATTATGCCCTGATATCATTAGTAGTGAAGACTGAGCAGCCTGTCCCTGGTGTGTCTTACTCATGTAAGATTTATATGAAATCTCAAACAGAGATCTTTTGGACTTGAATTGGTCACAATTTTTTAGTAGAGTTGATCCTGAAGGCCCTTTGAATGAGAATCTAGTCAGCATAATTGATAGGCGTATTCCTTCTCGTGTACTAAGGTACCAAGTGAAGGACAAACCATAGTTCAGTGATGATTGTAGATGTGCTTATTTGGAGAAGCATTAGGCCTATCAACTTTGGAAGGGTAACAGATCAGATTTGACTTGGAATGACTATACTCAGCTTAGAGCTTTTGCTCAGAGAGTTTATGCTGCAACTGAAAAAGAATACAATTTAATCATAAAAAAAACCCTTTCTGGTACAACCCAGGAGCATAAGTGGTGGACTACCCTTAAATCTGCACTCTGTGGTATAGATGCAACAGTTCCTCCTTTACTTAAACCAGATGTCTGTCACTCGCTGTCCAAAGGAAAAGGCAACCCTTTTGGCAGAAGTTCCTCATTTCTTTTTCCTGAGGCTAAACTAACTAGTTTAGCTTTACGATCTTGTGAAATGAAAGCTCTCTTGATGGACCTAGATGCTTATGGAGGTGTAGATCCGAATGGTATTTTTCCTTCGTTTTTTTATAAAGACTGCAGATTTCTTAGCTCCAAAGTTATCTATTATTTTGCACAAGTTAGCAAGAAGAGGAGCTTTTAGCACTGGTTGGAGAATTTGTAATGTTACTCCGTGATGTAAATGTGTTCGTGGTAGCTCAAGTCCAACTGATTACTGCCCAATTTCCATAACTCCCATATTATCTAAAGTTTTTTAACATCTTTTGGCAAAACGTCTTAATTTGCTGAAGGTAATCATCTGTTTTCTAGTTTGCAATTTGGTTTTTGTAAAGGCCTTGGAGCATGTGATACCCTTCTTACAATCTCCAATGCTGTACAGAAATCCCTTGATTGTGGTCAGGAAGTTCTATGATTGGCCTTGATTTTAGTGCTGCCTTTGACCGTGTTAATCATGAGGCCCTTGTTTTCAAACGCAAACAGTTGGGAGTGGGTGGGTCGTTTATTAGCATCATTATTTAATTTTTAAGTAATAAATCGCAAAGAGTTGTTGATGGGCACCATAGTGAGTATAGGAATGTGATATCTGGTATTCCTCAGGGTAGTGTTCTGGGCCCATTACTTTTCATACTATATACATATGACATGTGGTTTGGTCTAGAAAACAAGCTTATTGCATATGCAGATGATGCTACTCTCTTTGCATCAATACCATCTCCTGAATGTACATCTGGGGTTGCAGAATCCCTTCATAGAAATCTAGCTAAAATTAGTGCTGGTGCAAATTATGGGGTATGAAGTTGAATCCTAACAAAACTCAAAGTATGATTGTAAGTAGGTCAAGGACTCTGACTGCTCAACATCCACATCTCAGCATTGATAATGTTTTTTTAACTTTGTATGACTCTTTTAAAATTTTAGGTGCGATTCTTGACAGCAAATTTACCTTTGAGAAACACATTAGGGGTATGTCTTCTTCAATTGCACAAAAAAATTGGTTTATTGAGAAAGTCTTTCAAGATTTTTGGTGATCAATCTATTCTGAAGAAGTGTTTTAATTCTTTCATTTTACCTTGTTTCGAGTATTGTTCTACTGTGTGGTCTTCAGCTGATGATTCCCATCTTAATTTGTTTAATAGGAACGTACGGTCTATTAAATTTCTTATTCCTGATCTTGATATTAGTCTCTGGCACCGTCAACTAATTAGTTCATTATGCATGTTGCATAAGATTTTTTATAATTCTGACCATCCTCTACATTCAGATCTTCCCGGACAGTTCCATCCTGTTCGTGATACTAGGCAGGCAATTAATTCTAATAGTCAGACCTTCTCCATCACGAGGCACAATACTATCCAGTACTCTGGAAGTTTTATTCCAGCTGTAACCAAGTTGTGGAATGATATTTATAATCGGGTACAGTAGTTGAATCAGTAGAACTTCAAAAGTTCAAACTCGCAGCAAATGTTTTCATGTTGAACACATAAGCCCTTTTATAGTCATAAATCAAATATCTGTTTTAATGTTGTTAAAATATTTAATTTTAATTTTCATTACTTCTTATATCGTTTATTTATTTCCCTGTTTCCTTTCCTCGCTGGGCTATTTTTCCCTGTTGGGCTTATAGTATCTTACGTTTCAAACTAGTGTGCTAGCTTAGCTAGTATATATATATATATATATATATATATATATATATATATATATATATATATATATATATATATTGTATCTGTGTGTTCCTATAAATGTGTGGAGTTGAACACACAAAATAATTTGCAGTATTATATAATAATTATAATACATCTGATGTAACCAATGCTATGTAACAAGTTTCAAGACTTAAACGGAATCGACACCTAAGTTATACAGTAAATGCACTTCAAAATTTACGGGAGACCACAGTTTTACCTAACTTCTTAGTTCAGCAGACTACTCAATTAATAGCACTAAATCAAATTTCCCTACAAATAAATGTTGTGAGGAAATCAACACAAAATACCTTCTGTAATAGAAATTAATATCTGCCTCACATTGGGATTGAACCCTAGACTCTTCAATGTAATGGCAAGTTAGCCATTAATACAGCCAGATTAAGCCAAAAAAGAAGTTCACTTATCCTGTTGTTTGAAGTCCCCTTGTGGATTCTGGTGGCTTGATCAGTATCTCATATATATATATATATATATATATATATATATATATATATATATATATATATATATATATATATATATATATATATATATATATATATATATATATTGTGTATGTGTATACATACATGTGTGCTTATATTCACAGAGTATATCATGTTAGCTGTGAGTATACGCAATTCTTTAAATTCAAAAAGGGTTTACTTGACTTCAGTCTCTTGAATTAGAAATCGCAGTATCAATTTAAGTATTTACATTGCCTTTGCTGCTTTTCCTGATTCCACATGCATTTTTTTGAGCTACAGTTCCCTTCGTTATTTCATGGTTATTGTTTAAGGATATTGGTTTTCAGTTTTAACTGCATAATTTGAAACTTTTTACTTTTTTTAACTGGAAACTTTTGCTGTTGAAAATAATTGTTTGGGTAATGTCTTACCCTTCTACTAAAACCTCGTTAGTCTGCATAATTTTTTTTTTTTTTTTATCTGATGCGTCTGTATGAGGCAAACTGTATTATTATTATTATTATTATTATTATTATTATTATTATTATTATTATTATTATTATTCAATGTTCACATATGAATTAGATATGCCCGAGAGTAATGCAGGAGGTAATTTGTTGAGGTATATTCATGTAATATTTCATTGGTTATTTGTTTGCTCCTCTCAGTAATACTAAACAACACTAGCCTTTTGGAGGGTAGCTATTATGATGAGTGATTGAAGGAATCTGTTGAAGCACATCATAACCTAACTCTTATATGACCGACCTCATTACATTGTATATAACGTATTACAGTAATGTGTGCGTTCGTATTTAACGCAATTTATGTATGTTAATCTGATGCGTCCTGTATGAGACAAACTGTATTATTATTATTATTATTATTATTATTATTATTATTATTATTATTATTATTATTATTATTATTATTATTATTCAAAATTTTCACAGATTGAAATTAGATATGCCAGAGAGTAACCATATGTGGAAAGAATAAATCTAATACATGAATAGATAGTATTTGGTTGACCAAGAAAAGATATACGAAAACTTATAAAGGAATACAAATAGTGTCACGAAATGGTTGAAATGGTTGAGTCATGAGTGAAGAAGTCGTAGAAGCACAAGAAAACCTGTCATTAGTCTTAAGAGTCTGAGAAAGTAAACTTCAATTTTTGGGTGATTCTTGAAATGTACGTATACCGAACGCCAGCTCGACTCGGCACGGACTTGGGTATCAATTTCACGCGGTCACTCTGGCGAATTTTTGAAGAATACTATATTACTTTAGAGAACTATTTCATTTCGTTATTTGTTAAAAAAAAAAAAAAACGCATAGAAGACTATGGAAAAGGATTTTGTTAGTTTTTGTTCATTTGAGAATATTTACTCGAAGAAAACATGAGAATGAGATGTAAACCTTTAATTTGTTTTCATCACTTTGTAGCACGGTGTAGAATCCCAGTTTTTGGGACTATGGCACATATAATAACAGAAAAAAAGGGGATCTAATTTGTTACTTGATATATTACTCAAGTACTATTTCTCTATGTTTTTTACGCTTTTGTTATTCTTAATTAGTATTGTTGTCATTATGGTGATCATGTATACATGTTATTGGTTGTTAATTTATATTACTGGTATTTTCAAAGTACCTTATTTAGGTTCTTAGCACGTTTAAAGGTCGTTCATGAAAGGCAGAGGAACGGAACGGAACAGTGACAGTACCCTAGCAGGACAATACTCTAGAGACAGATCATACAGTATATATATGCGATTAGTGCCCAAGCCCCCTCTCCATCAAGATAGGACCAGAGATGGCCAGGTAATGCAGCATGCAGACCTATATGCTCCCCAACCCGCCTACCTAGCTCACAAAGATGGTGAGTCAGCAGACAGTACAAGAAACTATCAAACATCAGCGGATCTCGAATCCCCGTCCAACAGATTGCGAGGCACGGACTTTTTCAATAGGCTATAGTCACAGTCATTTTGAATTTCATTTACATGATTTTTTTTTACCATTCTGTTTCACACTGATATATTTTAGAAATTGAAATGAATGCATCTTTACAGATATTTTGCTTACCTATTCTTTTTGGGAACTGAAGCTCTCTCTCTCTCTCTCTCTCTCTCTCTCTCTCTCTCTCTCTCTCTCTCTCTCTCTCTCTCTCTCTCTCTCTCTCGTACATTTTTATGCATGAATGTTGTTTGGCCAGAGCCATTCAGATTAGTATGACGCAGTTCTTCTACAAACCAAATAAGTGTTGCCGCATGGTACTTGTTTACAAAATTAGACAGACTTCATGGCGACAGGGCGTCCTCTCTCTTATCCCCAATTCGTCCCCTACCCTACTTTCCTGGCACTCATGGCATCTTATGCTTGGAAATCATCCTGATTCTTTGAGTCCAGGAAAATTCATTCCATCTGTAACCAGAAGAATTAGATTTGATTTTGATATTCATATTTTCAAGCAGGCCAGATTTGCGTACTTTCTTCGCTACATATGTCGGAAATCTCTCTCTCTCTCTCTCTCTCTCTCTCTCTCTCTCTCTCTCTCTCTCTCTCTCTCATTACCTTCTTTTTGTGTATGTACGGTCCACTCGATTTAATAAAGAATTAACTCTGCAGAGAAGTTGCCTGTTGGCGCATTGCGCTAACAGCTTTCATACATACCACTGGTTAATGGTAAACCTCTAAGTCTAATATATACAGTACCCTCATCTCTTTTTTTTTCCATTTCATGCTTGAATACTGAAGCTTTTCACTTTTGATTGAATTATTGGTCTTTACCTTTTTTATCATAATATTTTAGTTGCAGATATGTCGTGTCTCAATATGAGGTGTCTCCTGCGAATGACCTGATATGTACTGTATATGTGGGAAGTAATTGATTATTTATCAGGATATGCCGTGATATTCAATTGGTTGTATATCTCCAGAATCGTTGATACATTTTACATCTGATAGATTGAAATCAAGTTGATATCTCTCTCTCTCTCTCTCTCTCTCTCTCTCTCTCTCTCTCTCTCTCTCTCTCTCTCTCTCTCTCTCTCTCTCATTGTAGGGTTATACTTAGTTTTTGCGAATAATTCCCGTTCGTTGCCTTTGAAATGATGATTTTTTTGGTATAGATATCTCCTCATAAATCCCTTCTTACGGAAGGTAAATGGCCGTTCTATTGTTAGCTTGGTCTCTATTTGAGTTTGATTGATAGGTGACGTCATTTGGTAGATGGCAGACAGAGTTCATTGTCCTATAAAAAAAAAAACCCTTGATGTAGAGGGACTGACGTTAATCCCTCTCTCCCTCTCCCTCTCCCTCTCCCTCTCCCTCTCCCTCTCCCTAACATGTGCAACCTCGTCGAGGTAATCAACCACTCTCGGAGTGTGTATGATAGACATGTTTGTGTGTTCATTGAGATTTGTAACAGGTAAAGAGAGAGGATAGTGAAGGATCATCTAAAACTTATGTTGTTTTTTAGAGGAACAAAGCTTGTTTATTTCAAAAGAATTTCACAATATACTGCCATTTTAACTACTTTTTAATTAATTGGTACTTGATTTATTCACGTATGATTTGAATTAAGCATAAATATAGTATCATTAATTGCATAAAATCGCCATTCTCTCTTAGTTGGCAGAGTCATGTCAATAGGAATTCATGCTAATGAAAGGCAAAACGATGTAAAGTCGGTTATTTCTAAAGCTTTTTATATAATTTACATGCTTTATTCCTTTTCATCAGAACTCTAAGTTAGTGGCACCATCACCACACGCATGGCTGGCTACCCGACAGAGCCACGCCCTTATACGTGCCAACAATTTTGGCTATCATGAGAATACGCATGTTTCAATCTTGATTCTCATAATCCTCAAGCTGTCAGGAGGAGGAGGTCTGTCGCTTTCTTCGAAGTTATCCTTAGTTGTTGTCACCTTGTTTCCATTGCTTCGATTATATTCCCACCCGTATTTATTTAATGGTTGTTATTCTAATGTCTTATCTTTATCATGTGTACAATTTATGTTATAAAAAAGACATTTAAGTAGTCACATCCCAACTAAGGTATTATCATTAGTCCTTATGAGGAAGCAGTTTCTTTTGGAAACAGATGAATAAAAAAAGAATTCCCTCCATAAGATTTGAACCGCAGACCAGTGGAATACCAAGTTGATACTTTTTCCACTTAGCATTGAAAGTCACCTGTGGTTCTAGTGGACACTGTGAGACTGGTTTAAACCCCTATTTAATACACAGTGTGTTATATATTTACAGTATATATATATATATATATATATATATATATATATATATATATATATATATATATATATATATATATATATATATATATATATATATATATACACACATATATATATATATATATATATATATATATATATATATACATATATATATACATATACATATATATATATATATATATATATAGAGAGAGAGAGAGAGAGAGAGAGAGAGAGAGAGAGAGAGAGAGAGAGAGAGAGAGAGACTTTGAACGTGCTTGACCTTGGGTGTGGCGCAAAATCCGTAGTAGGAGCGTCATGTAGAAGGGACAAACGGTTTCACTCTTAAAATATTTTTAAAATTTTACAAGACAATGTAACAAGAAATTTTTATGTTATTGTGGATTTAGAAAGGTGCAAGTAGAACGGGAGATATGGAGGCTTTTTGTATAGTTCGTTTTATTTACTCAAACTATATATATATATATATATATATATATAGTTAGTTAGTTAGTTAGTTAGTTTGTATAAAACATACACACATATACAGTGTGTATATATATATATATATATATATATATATATATATATATATATATATATATATATATATATATATATATGTGTGTGTGTGTGTGTGTGTGTGTGTGTGTGTAAAAGAGATTGTAAAATGTCTCTTTCCAAAATGAAAAGCATTTAATCACATGGTCTAGTCATTATTAAATTTGCATCACGAACTTGGATGCTTACTAAAGCCGAAGAGTCAGTGAAAGAACAATGATTGGAATAACACTAAGAGACAGAAGAGACCAACATGGATACAAGGGCAAAATAAGGTAGAGAATATTCTAACAATTAGTAAGAAATAGAAATGGACATGGGCAGGACAATAAGAAGGACGGATTATCGATGAACATTAAGAATAATATAATGAGTCCCCAAAGATTGCAAAAGAAGCACGGGAAGGAAGAGATGACAATGGGTTTATGTACTAAGAAAATTTGCGGGTATCAGAGGGTTATAACCAGACCATAAGTAGACGGGACGGGAAATACATGTCAAAGGCTTTTGTCTTGCAGTGGAATAGTTACGGTTGATGATGATGATATATACACACGCACACATGCATATATATATATATATATATATATATATATATATATATATATATATATATATATATATATATATATATATATATATCTATATCTATATATGATACGCTTTCATTATTCCTATTACAAGGTAATGTTTTTAACATTAGGCAATGCAAACAAATTAATAATTGTTAAATGTTCTGTTCCACGTTAATTGTCTAACATAAATCACAAGATACATGAGCTCCTGCGTGTTCTTGCAATTGCACATATGATTATGTTTTTTATATTATAGAGCTAGCTGCTAGCTCATGTTGGGCAACGCTCCTCCGTTGGCCATGTGATGATTTACATGTAAATTTTACTGTCGGAAAGAGGCGGAGGGAATTGATATCGCAAGACTTGGCATAGTGACCTTAGTGTTTAGCCATTTAATGTTACAAGTTTTGTATTAGTATTCACTGTTCTTTTTTATACGTGCTAAATTTTCGTTTTACCAGCTTCTTTATTTTTTATTCTTTTAGGTCATGGTGAATGACAATACTTTATACAGTTCAACTAAACAAGCTTTTTTGTGGCAAATCAAGTCTGATATTAATTATTAAGTGTTGATTTTATTTGAAATATTACATCTACTTCCTCCACATTTTGAAAAAACTTTTTTTACGATGAAAATAAAGGCGAAAATAAATAGTTATTGATTCTGAGAACCCAGAGCTGCAGAAAGTGTGACCAACATAACTGCACTGCGGGGTTTTCCAAAATGATGCTTATTTCTAAAACTTCCTTCGTGCATTTCGTTTTAACCTCAAATGAATCAAGTGCTTCGTAAGACATATATATTCTGCAACGTGACTGAGAGTTGTTAGATTAATCAAATATAAAAGTAGTGCCTTGGTTCTTGGTCATTGAAAACTCCAAATTCGTCACAAATGCCTCTCAAGACGCCTTGGACCATTTCATAGGAAGGATGTAATTTGTTCCTTTTTGCAGCTCTTTTGAGAGCACACAATCTTTGTATTCCTGATATTGTGCCAGCATACATTCTTTGTCTTTAACCTCACCCCTTTTCTCAATAAAAATAAAAGAAAATTTGATCTAGTCTATGTTTAGAATTATCCTTGGTCTATGTGTGAATGACTGGGAATACCTTTTTTCACCTGGCGGTGACTTGCTGTTCAGTCCAATGTTTATCTATGTGTATTTTGCATGTGATGAGCTTGTTCGCCATTCGTATGTAAATGAATTAATTTAATACTTCTGATCATGAGACATGCAATGTAATGATGAGGTTATTAAAAACTGTAAAATGTAGATTTTCCCTATACACTATATACGTATATATACAGTGTATATATATATATATATATATATATATATATATATATATATATATATATATATATATATATATATATATATATATATATATATATACACATACATACATATATATATACATACATACATATATGTATATATATATATATATATATATATATATATATATATATATATATATATATATATATATATATATATGTGTGTGTGTGTGTGTGTGTGTGTGTGTGCGTGTGTGTGTGTGTGTGTGTGTGTGTGTGTGTAATGTAGCTACGAAAGAAAAAGTGAAAAGACTTAATTGGGTTTAGTACTTTTGTCTTATTAATGACATCGACGGGCTTTGCGAATAAATATAAAATAACATCGTATTTCGACAAGAGAATAGGATCCCTCAGCTGTTAGTTTCTTGATGATTCTAGATAAATCAGATTTTAGAAATGAGGATAATACAGGATCATTGGAAAATAGAGCAGAGCTTATGTTTAGATTGTGACCATGGGATTTTTTTCAGTTTTATTCATTCATCCTCTATGTACTGGGGGCTGCATATTCTAAGGGCGCTAAGGCACGTTTGGAAACAGGAATTCCTGGCACACCTTCCTCTGAGGAAGTGCAACCTGTCACACCCTTACTGCATGGAGAGTTCTTGTGTTTAGCTCTGCTCATCACCTCTTCCACCTCTCCCTACACCATTGTTTTGGTTGTTTGACGCGCAATAAGGATGCGACAAGTTGCATATTCTTGGAGGAAGGTGTGCCAAGAATCTCTTTATGCATTTGCACAAAGGGAAAAACAGAATTCCATGTAGTTTTGAGTGGCCTGAATAGAAATGTATATATGATAAGTTATTGGTTGACTTTCTAAATATGAAAAATTTAAATTAAATTGCTTGTCTAAACAATCAAAATTTCTAAAACGGGATATATTTCCTCTTTTCTTCAGTAAATTATATGGAAAGAACCAAGGAATTAATGGTAGTAACAAAACATTCATAATTACAATGATCTTCTAAAAGACTCTGTACATCATCAGCATAACAATACCAAGCAATTAGAGAACACCAAACTAAAGGTATTAATCTCTTTTCCCCAAAAGCGCTTATACGATGCGTATTCACTTGTAGAACCAAGTGGTATTTTTTACTGTTTCTTTTATGGAAGACTGATGATTTCTTAGCTCCTAAGTTGTCTGTTATTTTTCGGAAGTTTACTAAAAGAAAATCTTGTTGGGGAATTACAAATGTTACTACGTTAGGTTATCATGATTTGGGTAGCTCTAGCCCTGCTGACTACCGCTCATAACTCCCATTGTTATCTAAAGTTTTTGAGTCTATTGGGAAAGCGTCTAAATTAAACAGCTCTTCATTATTTTCTTGGTTCGCTATCGCAAAGGCCTTGGAGTATGTGATGGCTTTTTACAATTTCCAATGCTGTACATTAATCTCCTGACTAAGGGCAGGAAGTTCGTCTGATTGGCATTGATTTTAGTGCTTCCTTTGACTCTGTTAATCAGAAATCCATTATTTTCAAGCTTAAACAGAGGGCAGTAGGCGGGTCTTATATTAGCATCAAAATTTTATTTTTAATTAATATATTGCAAAGAGTAGTTGTTAATAGTCACCATGGTGACTATAAGAATATAATATCTGGTGTTCATCAGTGTATTGTTGTTGGCCTGGAAAACAAGCTTTTTACATATACAGATGACATTATTCTCTTTGCTTCAATTTTATCTCCTGAATGTAACAACGCGTTGTTGTTAAATCCCTTAATTGACTTCTGGATACAATTTATGCATAGTGCGTATTATAGGGCATGAACTTGAACCCTATCATAACTCAAAGTATGATTGTATGTAGGCCATGTTGCTCCTTAACATCTCCTTTGCACTACCAGTGTTTATTTAACTATGTAAACATATTTGAAATTAAAGGTGTTACTTTATAATTTTGACCATCCTTTTCATTCAGATCTTCCAATACTGTACCATCCTGTACGTAGTACTAGCTATGCAATTAATTCTGTTTTGCTTTTTCCATCATAACACTCCATACTACACAGTATTCCAGAAGTTTTATTCAAGCTGTGACTGACGAGATTGTAGAACGATCTTCCTGTTCCAGTTGTTAAATTGATTAAAGTTCAGATGTTCAACTTGTTGCAAAGGCTTTTCTGTTGAACAGGTTGATTTGTCTCGTTTCATAGTTTATTTATAACTGATCTGTTTTAATGCTATTACTGATCTTGAGATTTTTTTTTTTTTCATGTATAGTTTAATTCATAATTTCCCTTTCCTTTCCCCACTGGGCTGCTTTCCTTGTTGGAGCCCTAGTACTTGTAGAAAGCAGCTTTTCCTGCAAGAGTTATAGCTTGACTTGAAATGATGATAATAGCAGACGCTGGTGCGCATTTGAAGTTAGAATAATTGGTAGCTATTTGTTCCGGGAGTGACCAACTGATCGAATAATCGTGATCTTAGCAATGCACCACTCACCCGTGTCCCACTATGTGGTTTTTTACACACATACTGAACATGTTTAATATAAACACAGCAAAGTATTTCTTTTTTCTCTCATTGAATACGTCAGTGTGTTTATGTATCGCTTGGTTTAAAACATTTTATCCATCACTAAATATTCTTAGCAGTATTTCTACGAAGGATAAATTAATGGAATTCCGCATATACACTATACGCATAATAGCTATTCGAAAAATTCTCCTAAGCTTTTAAATGTATTAGAATCTTGCGTGATTTGAGAAATAGGAAAAGACGCGTTGGTTATCCTCGGAAACCATGGAAGGACTCCATTATCCTTGAGATAATAGAATTATCCTTTCTTTCCCACCATGTTAACACGTTTCTCCTAGCTTGACAAAAAAGAAAATAGAGGGGAAGGGTTTCAACACTTATCTCCCCAAGAAAGACTATGGGGAAAGCAGGGAGGTTTTAGTCTTGTAACTGAGGATTTGAAAACTATGAGAGGCACTCTGTTGTGTGTCTTCCCTTTTGACTACTTTTTTGTTCCAACTTCCCGGTCCGTGTACCATTTCCTTATATTATTTACCTCCGACAACGAAGTTGGGAGGAGGTTATGTTTTCGCACTTGTTTGTCCGTCTGTGTGTTTTTGAACAACTTCCTGGCCACAATTTTACTCATAGGGTAGTGAAACATTCAGAGATTAATTTTTATGTTCAGACATGAGAGTGATTCAGTGTTGAAAGTCCTAGGTCAAAGGTCAAGGTCAAGCAAAACGTCGAGAAGCTGCCAATGGAGGTCTGCTCTCTGAGTGCTTTTCTAGTTAATTCAAGTAAAGGCGTACAGCTTTGTTCTTGTGCGTTGTTCTTGTTTTAAGATACAATTTGCAAATGAACGTGTTTAACTGACGTCTGAATTTCCTTATGGGCATTGTCATTCACCACTAAAGATCAGTTAGTAATCATGTTCTCAACATTTATTTTGATAATCTATTGCTTTTGTGGTTTCCATTGTAGCTGTTCTTCGTGTTTTTCTTTTATATTCATTCCTTGTCTGTATAGTACTTTCATCACGTGTATAGGCGATTGCACACACATCCACATACAGCAGGAGATGATGGCCTAACAATAGATTTAATGACAGATTGAGGAGGTTTTGTTGTAGTAAACTCGCTGAACTTTAACGCAAAATGTCTGCACGAATGCTTTGGAAAACTTTATCATTATGCTAATTTCCAAAACGAGACCTGAAAAATTACTGCCCAATAAGTTTACTCTCAGTAATAAATAAATTATTTACAAAGATCATATCAGGCCGAATAGAAAGACACCTAGACTTAATCAACCAAGAGAGCAGGCAGACTTACGAAGCGGATGTTCAACAACTGATTAATCTAATGATAAATCGACTGAGTATGACAAACCACTATTATACCATTTATAGACTGTGAGAAAGGCCCTTGAAAAACAAGAGATAGGTGAATATAATCTTAGAAAATTATAATTGAAAAAGGAGTTAAATAGGGAGACCCCATCTCTCCTAAATTATTCACATCGTGTCTAAAAGTAGTCTTTAAGAATTCAGATTAGGAAAATGTAGGAATTAACATTAATGGGGAGTAATTTAACAACATAAGATTTGCAGCTGACATAGTTCTATTTAGTAAAGAATGGAAAGAATTGCAAAAGTTGGTAGAAGATTTGAATAGAGAAAGCATAAATATATGACTGAGAATGAATATGATTAAAACTAACAATGTTCTGTGAATCGCAGAGAGACAACAAATAAGGTTATGGACGAATTCGAGAGATTGGCAATGAATATACATCCTTAGGGCAGACTGTAAATGTTTCCCCAGCGCATGAGATCAAAATTAAAAGAAGAATAAGCATCAAATAGAGAGCTTT
>NC_090727.1:113947572-113950072 GCF_036898095.1 Palaemon carinicauda | reverse complement strand
TTTTGAGCCTGTTTTTCTTTTCAATGAGAATCCGGCCAGTATAATTGATAGGCACATCCCTTCTCATTGTGCTAGTAATTTAGCACATGAGAAGAGAAGGAAAGATAAACCCTGGTTCAATGATGATTGTAGACCTGCTTATTTGGAGAGGCAGAAGGGCTATTACCTGTGGAAGGATAACAGATCCAATTTTACTGGGAATAATTGAGAGCTGTTGCTTGGAGAGTTAATGCTTCAACTGAAAAGGAATACAATTTAACCAAAGAAGAATCCCTTTCTGGTGCAGCCCTGGAACACAAGTGGTGGCTACCCTTAAATCTGTACCATTTGGTGTAGACGTAACAGTTCCTTCTTTATTTAAAGCAGATGGCTCTGTCACTCACTGTCCAAAGGAAAGGGCAACTCTTAGCTGATGTGTTTGACATTAAGCAGAGTAATAAAAAACTAAATTATCCTCACTTCTGTTTTCCCTAGGCTAAACTAACTAGTTTGGCTTTATAGTCCTGTTAAATTAAAACACTCTAAGGACCTTGATAATTATGGATGTGTAGACCCAAATGTGATGAAATGATGTTCAAGCTATCGCAGTATGATAATTATTTATATTCTGTGAATCAAGGATAAGGGTTTATCCCTTTACCATTTTGATCACATTCATGCACAATAAGGTACGGAATACTGATAGGTTCGGGAATAAAAATATATGACATACACCTAGTGTGACTGCCCATGCAGTATCCTGTGCAATCTTTACAGTTCCAGGTAGCTACATGCAAGGCAACCCTCTGGTACACCCTGTCAGTTTAGGATTGACTGTTTAACTAATCATTTATGTTAAACTACATGTAATCTACAGGAGCTAGTTGGTTTGAAGCTTATTAGACTCCATTTGGGAGACCTAACACTAAATGATTATTCATCTGATACTGAACCTCGTAGTGAGTTACACAGCAGCTGCGCCATCTAGTGTACCCAGGTTGTGTGTTGACAACCATTAAGTTGGTACATAAAAACTATGGTTCCAAACTGGGATTCTACATAGTGAAAAATGTATGATTTAATACGAAAATTATTCAAATAAGGCAAGTCTTAGCAATTTTACTGCAGAATGCTATATTTCTGTATATTCAGTGGGGCCCATCTTGAATTTTTAGGTATCTAATGGGTTTTATCAAAGCTATCCCAAGGAGTATGAGTGACAATTTTTCCTGAAATTCTGTCCTGTTATTTGCTCCATTATGATAATTATACACCAGCATCCATGAATATCGTCCTATTACACATTTTTGACAGAAACATTATACTGTGTGTATATATATATATATATATATATATATATATATATATATATATATATATATATATATATATATATATATATATATACATATATATATATATATATATATATATATATATATATATATATATATATATATATATATATATATATATATATATATATATATATATATAGATAGATAGATAGATAGATAGATAGATAAATATGTATACTTACGTGTGTGTATGTATATATATTTGTGCGTTTATGTATAGATATATATATATATATATATATATATATATATATATATATATATATATATATATGTGTGTGTGTGTGTGTGTGTGTGTTTGCGTGTGCGCGTGTATGCGTGTATGTAAGCGAACGAATTTTCCTCTGCATAATCTCAATATATACGTATTCGTATTTGTGAATTTGGTATTAGTTTTCATTGTGCCTATTTCCATGTATTTCAGAGGAGAAAAAGTTGAGGAATCCATATTTGATCGAAGGATCGATCTGTAAATAGACTTTTTAGTATCTCCAACCGCCACTGTATAGCCTTAGTTTCATATCAAATTTGTTAATTGTTAGCATTTAAGTGTATCTCAAACTCCGAAAGTGTATTTCCCAACTAAAGTAGTTTTGAAAAGTGAACATTCCCAGCCAGCATACAAAATTTCGAAGAACTGTTAATTTTGATAGAATAAGTGAATTACTGAACAAAGAAAGTGATTGATTCTAAGGATAGATGAAAATTTTCTTTCTGGGAAATCTTTAAGATTACGCAATAAGTGAATACGCTAAACAATCGTTAACTGACTCTGTGAACTTCATCTTCCAAAGGGTTTTTGACCTCTGTTGCACGTTTGACAATTCGCACTAAACGGTAAGTTAAATAGATCATTTTATTCTTGTATAGTAATTTAAGAATAATTTATCTAGGATTGTATTATATTTCCTCTTTAGATATACCAGCAGTTTTAAGGATGGGATTATTGCTGTGATTCTGAATAAATACTTGTCATTAAAGATATTAAGTATAAGATTAGGATATTTTCATTTATTTCCCATATAAAGCCATGAGAAACATAATGAATACAGTTTTGTGACTCAGTAATCTTAGTGTGTATTCCCATTTTGTACAGACTCACATGCCTAACTATTTGTGCAAGTTGAAGATACCAATTTGTTACTGTTCATGGCTTTCAGGTT
>NC_090727.1:113932572-113937572 GCF_036898095.1 Palaemon carinicauda | reverse complement strand
CGTCACATTGCCAATCCTCGGTCCGGATTTCCTCTCTCATTTCCACCTTCTGGTCGATGTCGCCCACCGACGATTGGTCAACGCAGACTGGTACTTGTCGACACCTCTTCAACCCGCCCCCTCCAACCTCGCTCTCCACATCAGCGCACCCACGGATGCCTACGCCCACCTCCTCACGTCGTACCCGGAAGTTTTCAGTCCAGAACTTCGCCAAACGCCCACGGCTCCTGCCAAGCACTGTATTTATCACCATATCAAGACGACGGGACCCCCAGTCTTCGCAAAATTCAGACGTCTGGCACCGGAACGATTGGCAGCCGCCAAATAGACATTCACTGAAATGGAGGAAATGTGCCTTTGCTAAAAGGCCTCCAGCCCATGGTCGTCACCCTTACACATCGTTCTGAAGAAAGACGGCTCCCTCCGTCCGTGCGGGGATTACAGGCGCCTGAACATACAAACAGAACCGGATCACTACCCCCTCCCAAACATTGCCAACGTGACCTCCTACCTGTACAAAGCGAAGGTTTTCTCTACGCTCGACCTCCTGAAGGGGTATTATCAGTTGCCTATGAACCCAGAAGACATCCCCAAGACTGCCATCACCACTCCGTTCGGTACATACACCTTCAATTACTCCTGTTTTGGCCTTCGTAATGCTGGGGCCACATTTCAACGTCTCATGTATGGCATCTTAGGGGACCTCCCCTTCTGTGTATGTTATGTGGACGACATACTTGCGTTCTCCTCCTCAAAAGTGGAACACCTCCATCACCTGCGCATCGTGCTCGACCGCCTGCAACAAAACGGCCTTGTAGTCCGGTACGACAAGTGTACCTTTGGTGCCAACGAAGTGTAGTTTCTTAGGGCACCGCATCACTCCTGAAGGAGTCCATCCCCTCCCTGAGAAGGTAGCAGCCGTTCAGGACTTCCCCGAGCCCTCGACCGTCAAAGCTCTGCAGGAATTTTTGGGCATGATCAACTATTATCACCGTTTTCTGCCAGCTATTGCCGCCACTCTTGCTCCCCTCTACGCCTCCCTCAGTGGCAAGCCAAAGGACCTGAAGTGGGGTCCCCTTCAAGAAGCGGCCTTCTGCAATGCAAAGAAGGCCCTATCAACCGCTGGGGCTCTCACTTTTCCTATCCCACATGCTCCTCTCCGTCTCTCCACCGATGCCAGCGACGTCGCTATTGGTGCAGTACTCGAGCAGGTGGTCAACGGCTCGCCCCGCCCATTGGTCTTCTTCAGCAGAAAACTGTCCAAGGCAGAATCGGGTTATTCTACCTTCGATCGCGAATTGCTGGCGGTGCACTTGGCTGTCCGTCACTTTCGCCATTTCTTAGAAGGTACGCCCTTCGTCATTCGCATAGACCACATGCCTCTGGTGCACCCCTTCACTCGACAGTCTGACGGCTGGTCCGCCCGTCAACGCCGACATCTCTCCGCCGTGGCTGAATACAATTGCACCATTCAATACGTCCCTGGGAAAATGAATCTCGTTGCCGATGCCCTGTCAAGAAACACGTTGGCTGCCGTTCAACTGGGATTGGATTACAACGCCCTGGCTGAAGCCCAACGACAGGATCCAGAGTAGCAAGCATGTAGGACATCCTGCACGTCCCTCCGTTGGGAAGACTTCCCCCTCGAAGACTCCAACACCACCCTCCTCTGTGACGTCAGTACTGGTAGACCGCGACCTTGGATCCCTGCTCCCATGCACCGGCAGGTGTTTGATTTCATTCACGGCCTTTCACATCCCTCGTGCCGTTATACTGCGCAGCTGCTGAAGACGAAGTTCATTTGGCACGGTATTTCTAAGGATGCTAAGGATTGGGTCCGCGCCTGTACTTCTTGCCAAACTTCCAAAGTACATCAACACACGGATTCAGGAGTGCACACCTTTCCTCAACTTCAGCGTCGTTTCGAACACATTCACGTCTACGTTGTAGGTCCCCTACCCACATCACAAGGACATCGTTACCTGTTTACCGTCATCGACCGCTCCACTCGTTAGCCTGAAGCCATTCCCATGGAAACTGCAACGTCCGCCTCATGTACATCTGCCTTACTCTCAGGATGGATTGCAAGATTTGGTATCCCTGATCATATTACTTCTGACAGGGGTACCACTTTCACCTCTCAATTGTGGACATCATTAGCGAATCTTTTGGGCATCACCCTACATCACACAACAGCCTACAACCCCGCTGCCAATGGAATGGTTGAACGTTTTCATCGCACCCTCAAAGCAGCTTTGATGTCCCGCTGCAAGGATTCCAACTGGTTTACTCAGCTTCCCTGAGTCCTCCTGGGACTAAGGACCACTCCTAAAGACGCCCTCGATGTCTCGGCAACTGAAATGGTGTATGGCGATCCGCTGGTCGTCCCTGCCGAATTTTTTCCTTCTACAACCTCTTCCGACGATCTCCAGCGCATACGTCACGTCGTGGGAAAATTTATTCCATGCCGCCGGACTTACAAGCCCCTTGTGAAACATCACATACCGAAAGACTTGCACTCTGCAACGCACATCTTCCTGCGCAACGACACTAGCAAGCCACCGCTAACGCCCCCTTACACTGGCCCTTTCCTTGTGATCCGACGCAGTCCGAAAGCATTCCTACTAAACATTCGTGGCAAAGAAGAGTGGGTCTCCATTGATCGTCTAAAACCTGCTTATCTCCTGCCAGAGGACCCACCTACAGTTCGCCTCTCTTGATCAGGGCGCCCTATTTAACATGTACAGTATGTCATTTTTAAGGGGGGAGCCATGTATCAACCGTGTGTCGCACGATCGTACATAGTTCATTTTGTGCTTTTATCTTCGCTCTCCCCTCGCACTAAAAAGAACCTGAAAAAAACATGTCTTGTTTCTCCTCTGTAACATTTTCTGTGTTTTGAACATGAAAATTCTTGTTGTCTTGAACTTTTGTATATAAAGGGGAGTGTTCTATAATAAAGTCACTCAGTTGTTTCCAACCTGCCTTTGAGTCACAACCTTCTCTCGGCCCGTCACAGAAATGTCTAAAAAAAAAACTGCCTTGAGCTTCAGGGCTAAATCATTTACTAGGTGTTCATACTCAAAGATTTAAGACTGAATATTGCAGTTCAGAAATGAGATTGGCTGACTTTAGTGTTTGCTTGCTTTACAACAACGTTGGTATTTGCAACTGTATTGTGTCTTTTTGGTCACGATTGTTCCACGGAAGTTAACGATAAAGGTCGTAATTATGTCCCATGGCTGATTTAAAACAGCTGTTGTGAAGGGGTTTATCTGAATAAAACCAGTAAAAAATCTAATTAAGGAAACGTTATAAATTTCATTTTCTTGCAAAGATTGTTTTAATCTTACTAGGAAGATTCAAAATTATATAGCTATTCTTTGTAATTGTTCTCTCCAGGGAAAAGGTTAATTGTACTACCTTGAATAAAAATTGAAATGCTATCCGAATATTTTATGAGCGACAGAAGTATTTACTATTAATCATTATATCATTAACAGTAGTGTTTGCAGTGTTAAATACATTTCAGTTTCCAAAGTTGAAATTTTTGGAAACCTTTTTACTCTCGCACACACATACACATACACACACACACACACACACACACACACACACACACACACACATATATATATATATATATATATATGGTTGCGTAGAGTGTTCAGTCGGAAACAGCAAAACAAATATAAATTTTTAAGCTTACTTGCATATAGGTAGTGTTTTGGTATTGACTGGTTTTCACAGAGGTTTTATAATGCATTATACGTAGGAAAGATCACTGTAAACATTTGATTCATAAATGAGTGTGTATATTTACTTTCCCTGTCGACAAGCAAAACAAATTTAGTCTGCTCTCTCTCTCTCTCTCTCTCTCTCTCTCTCTCTCTCTCTCTCTCTCTCTCTCTCTCTCTCTCTCTCTCTCTCTAGCGTGATAAAGTTGCATCGTGCCCCATGAAAGTTTGCAAAGATAATCTTATGGAAATTATTGTAGTGTCCAACATAAACTTCATCATTGACATTCAACGCTGTTGGTATTTTAAGCAATAAAACGAATATCCTTGCATTTTGTAGACTTGATATACAGTCAGAATTATAATTATGAAATAAGGTATGTTTTTTCCTGGCTTAGATCCTTGTGGGTTTTGTTCAAATAATTAATGAACAAGGAAATTACATTGCAGAGCAATTGTGAAGTTTTTAATCGTTTGTTATTTTTTTCCTTGTTTTTATTTTATTTCTTGTCTAGAATCAAATTGAAAGTGAAACAGGCGTGCACATGGAATTAACAGATTTTTTATTCTGCTTGGTGTCTTATCAGCAAATTTAAACAACGTTGGCCTCAATCAGTATTTGTTTTGAGTGACTTAAGAAGTGCAAATTTGTCGTTTTGCAAGCCTCTAAAACATCCAATTGCCCAATAGGTTTCACCGCAAAACACTTTGAAAACCAAGCTTAAATCCTGTAAGCTCCTGCTTAATGGAAAAGGTTTGCGTGTGTGTGTTTGTATATATATATATATATATATATAATATATATATATATATATATATATGTTTACGGCATCCTACTCTAAATGGATCTCCGCATCTGCTGGGGTCGAAGAAAAAGGACGTTGGGATAAAAAACTCACCCTTAAAAATTTTTCAGGTACTCTTTCGGCGCTACTCCCACGGAAAGGTAAAAAGTCTACTGCGAATATATATATATATATATATATATATATATATTTATATATATATGTATGTATGTATGTATGTATGTATGTATGTATTTATGTATATTTTCTCTACCTGCCTCCAAGATTCGAAATTGGATGGGCAAAATTATATTATAAAAAGAATATTTTCCCCTTATGTCTATGACCCAGAGGCAATATTGAATGCGATATTGAAAGGCATTTGTGGCTGATTAAAAAAAAAAAAGTTAAATCAGCATTTTCTTTAATGAATTGTCACAAAATGACCATTTGTTACAAAATAACCAATTGATTTTGA